>NW_021318533.1:702012-736792 GCF_001605985.2 Dendrobium catenatum
TGTGCCTCTTGAGAGAATAGCCAAGGAGAGAGTGTGAGAGTGCATTCAAAGGAGGATTCCTACCACTGGAGCGTGAAGGCTTCACTTGGAATTCAAAGGTAAGAATCTCTACTTGTGAATTTGGATTAATTCACTCTTTTCCTTCTTCCTTCTAGATTCCTGTGAGAAGATCTATCAAGGAGATCCGGTTCTCTGCCGACACTTGGAGAGTGTGAACAGCCAAAGGGTTCGCTGCCTACACTTGGAGAGTATGAATAGCCGAAGGGTTCTCTGCCCACACTAGGAGAGTGTGAAAGGACGACGGTTCTTTGCCAATACTGGGGATTGTGTGAAAGGACGGACGGTTCTCTGCCAACACTGGGAATTATGTAAAATGACGACGGTTCTCTGCCGCACCGAGTAGTGGTGAAAAGAGTGTTTTGTAAAGGCTTCTCCGCCTTGCTGTGGCTGCAAAAGGAGAGTCACTATTGGTATTAGTGCAATACTCAGAGGGTGCCTCTGGGGAGTGGATGTAGGTCTGGTTTAGACCGAACCACTATAAATCTGGTGTCATTTACTTTATTGTTTTTACGTTTCCGCATTTTATTTTTAATTTTAAAAACTCTGTGATTGAAAAACATTTTCTAGAAAAACTTAAAAGAAAAATTTTCATTTCGGTTCAACTTAAATTCAAAGAGGGTTTAAATTTTTAAACTACCAATTCACCCCCCTTCTTGGTAGCCTTGGGACATTAACTTAGTTCTAACAACCTATTTACTAGACTCAACAATTTTATCATTGTGAAGCATTGCATTGCTGATGTTAGTTTTATCGAGGTGCAGAAGTAAATATCATTTTTGTATGACAATGGTTAGGTTCTTCATTATAAATTATCTATTTTTAATATCAATATGACATGCTCTATTATTTATGTGAACTCTACCAGATCTTGTAGATTTCATCTTTGGCATCAATAACAATAATATTTACAAGCCTTCATCCTAATATATGGGGTCAGCTGCATGAATCCTTTTTCTCCACTATGTCCTTTAAGATTCAAATTGATATCTAATAAAAAAAGGTCATTTCTAATATTTTTCTAACCAAGTCTTTTTAGTTCTACCTCTACCTTTCTTAACATTAATCAAATCTAATACATCTTCTTTCCTAATTAGGTCACTGAAAGGTTGTCATTTAACATGACCAAACCATCTAAGGCAACTAACTCTAACCTTATCTTCTGAATGTTTAATTAGGGATGTTAAGACTTATAAACTAGACCAAGCTAACTAAGAGGGGGTGAATTGGTATTTTAAAAAATCATTCAATCAAAAACAAAAACTCATTCAAACCAAAATTCACCACAAAGAAATTTAATGTGCAAAAATTAAATGCAGAAAAAACAGTAGTAAAGGACACAAAAATTTATAGTGGTTTGGTTAACTCGACCTACGTCCACTCCCCGGAGGCACCCTCTGAGTATTGCACTAAACTCAGTGACTCTCCTTTTTCTCCCACAGCAAGGCTTAGAAGCCTGTACAAAACCTCCTTTCCACTGACATCGTTATGGCAGAGAACCCAACTCCTTTTGCTTCCTCCTAAAATAGGCAAAGAACCTTGATCGATTACTAAAGTGGACCTCTCTCAAACCTCTAAGAACAAGGGATGACGATCGGAGAAGATGACTTGGATCCTTGGTTGGAGGAACCTTTGTGAAACCCATCATAAACTCCCCCTCATGAGATCCTCTCTCTCTCTCTCTCCCTTTCTCTCCCTCTCCTCTAGGCTCTCTCATGTTAAGATAGCAGTAAAAGATTATATCTTAAGTAGAACAAAAGTTCTTAAATAGAAGAGTTTTGGAATAGCTCTTAATTTAAACAAATCGACTTTATCATCCAAGATTTTTTAAATATCATCCTGGCTAATCAGCACAAATTTTGCACAATCAGCCCAAACGGTTTGGGATGACCAGAAGGTTTTTGTTCATATCATCCAAGATGATAAGATATCATCCTATTCCATTAGTACAAATCATTAAATATCATCTAGACAATCATACTGAATGGATGTCTGGATGATGGAAAAATAGCTTGATCGTCCAGGCCGATCTCACGATCATCCCAGATGATTAGTTCAAATCCATGAAAATTATCCAGACCATCACCCTAAATAGCATGTGGCCAATATTTATCGTCCAAGAATAATTAAGGTTTTTTGAACTGATCATTCTGGCAGATCCTATGATCATCCAGGACGATTTGATCGAGCAATCAAACCTTAAATTCTTTCCTTAATAATCAGATTAATTTAGGCATAATTGTGTTTCATTGTCCAGGATGATGTCCTTCATGATGTCCAAAAATAAATAATACCTAAATAGATCTAGCAGCTGATTTTATCAGATTTGAGCCTATCATCCCGGCCGATAATAATATCATCTAAGATGATGCTCTTAATGATGGATGCCTTAACCAGGATGCCCTAAATAGTGTTTTTATTTTTAATTGATCGTCTAGGCCAATTTGTGGATCATCCTAGATGATGTGCCAACAATAAAGAACTTTAAAATCAGACAAAAATTTTCCCTCATGTGTGCGTGTGCAAGGTTACTTAGCATCAGGAACCACATTGTTTATAATAGACTCCAAAAAGAGAAAAGTTTACAAATTAACTTAGACCTAGTCTACCCAATCTTGATCTGGTTCAAATTGCAATTTGATCTTGTGGACCTAAAATATTAGTAGGCAAGGCGGTCGTAGAGAAACAGAAGTGTTTGTTATCATCAAAATTATATTCTTTGAAAAATAGATTCACAACAATCTCCCCCTTTTTTCTGATGACAAAAACAAAAAAAAATTAAAGCAGTTCAAAGTAATTTTAATGGAAACAAGGAAACAATCACAGTTCAAATAATTCAACTATCCAACATAAAAATATAATAAACTAAAAAAGACTAGAATAGTACAAACTAGTATAGCTACTCCCCCTTTTGTTATCAAAAAAAGGAGGGAAAAAGAAAAATAATATAAACTACTCAACAGAAGTAAAACAACATCACACAAAAATAAGCAAACTAAAAGAAAGATGGCCCCTGATCATCTGAAGGATGAGGTGGTGGTGGTGGATGTGGCTGAAAGTAATTAGAAAGAGTTGAAAACTGCTCCCCAAGCTAGGCCATATCTTGGTCATACTGGTGCTACTGGTGAGATACGTAAGCGTTGAAGCGAGCAACATCCTCCACATGTTGCTACTCCTATGCAGCAATGTAGGTCTCAAAGCATGTCTCCCACTGGTCAAATCGCTCCACCAGCTGATCCAGCTGAGAGTTCTAGCGGAGTGAAGTAGGTGCAGGAACAGCTATAGGAGCTGTCTCCTCCTCAGATCCCTCAGTTTCCTCGTGCCCCGGGTGGAGACGAGTACTGTGAAGAATATTGAAGGAGTTGTTTGAGTAGAAGGCAGGCTAAAAATTTTGTGGGGCAGGATATTGGAGGTTATATTTTGATTCTAAGACATAAGCAATGATATGTCCTAGGGAAAGATTGGGCTTCCTCCTATGTCCTGGATCTTGAATTATAGTCAGATGCTCAATGTAATAAAAAATCAAATTAGTGGAATTTAATTCATGATGAGCCAAAATGTAAAAAGTTGTGATCTGAAGAAGAGCAGTGATATAAAAGTGATCACTAGCTTTTGGAAGAATTGAGGTGCGAAGGACATGATGGATTGTCCTAAAATCTTTGAGTAAGGTACTAGACTTTCTAATATTAAAGTGACCATTAATGTTTCTAAGAAAGTGGTTTGTTGGAGCCTAGTCGTAGTCAATATCAGAACACAGGGTATGAAGTTTTCCCCCTTTGGTGGAAAGCTACAAAAGTGTTTGACAGTTTTGATATGTGTTTTCGATGGGACATCGATTCACATAAGACTCGAGAGCAGTGAAAGAAGAATTTATGTGGATGCTATCAAAAATTTTAAAAAGAAGTTCTGAATTGAAAGGGGCAGAGAGAGTAAGAAGAAAGGTCAAGGAAGTGTGAATAAATAAATCTAGGACATGATAGAAAAGAATGTGCTTGTTGACAGTTCGGAATACAGTAATCTTGATTATTTTGTACCTTTGATAAGCGGCTTGATCATAAGCCTTAGTGAAGTGAGGGTCCAGATTCCCCCTCAAGGAATTCTTAGAAGGATAACGATATCTCTTTCCACTGACCATTATCAAGAAACCAGAAAGAAATAGGAAGTGCACGATTGATAGAAGAAAAGTGTCTGAGAAAAAATATTTGGAATCCTCATATTTTAAAGAATCGTCCTGATCATCCAGGAAGATCACAGAATCGTCCATCCCAATCGAGTGCAATAATTGCATCCAGGATGATTGGTTAGAAAAATGGTAAAGTCATCCAAGATGATTAGATATCATCTAGTATGATAAGACACATGTGATCATATTGAGGAGTCAAGCTGGACGACCGTTGAAAAAGAAGATTGTCCTGGCCAATTAGGTGGATCGTCAAGGATGATGCACAATAATGGATCATACCATGCAAATTTAAAAATGTTTAAAACATTGCCATGTGTATCATTCGAGATGAACAGGTGGATCATTCGAGACGATCATCAATAATTTATCGTACTGGCAGAATTTAAAGTGTTTAAATGTATTGCCATGTGTATCATCCAGGATGAACATGTGGATCGTACGGGCCAATTTTCCATAAATTGAGCAAAGGTTTAAGAACATCAGCCAGGACAAAGAGGTTCGTCTGGACCAATCACAATAAGAAAATTAGGATACGATCAGATTGTCCAGGATGATAAAGTTTCATCCAGGATGATGATGAATAGAGAAAAAAATATAAGCCTTCAGATGAAAAGGGGAGGAGTTGATTGAATGCATCATCCAGGATGATATAAAAATCATCCTGGATGATGGGACCAAAAAATAAAATTCAAGAGGTGAAAGTAGATGATCATAGAAGGCCAAAAAACATAAAAACACAAGTAAAAGATAAAGTTAAAAATATAAAAAAGATAGAAAAGAAGAGACAAAAATGAAACGAAAAACAAAAATTATTACTTTTCTTAATTTTATATATTTTTTTATTTTCTTTTAAAGGCCCAAAAAGGTTAAATTCTCCAAGTGATTGAATTTAAGGACTTGTAAGACCAATGAGTTAACATCGTCGAAATTTGAAAATCGTAGAATATCTGATACTGCTAACCCTAGCTCAGACTTCTCTCAGGGCAAAATCATCTTTTAAAAATAAGAGACCTAACTCAAAATAAACCAATTGGATAAGAAAAAGAGATCCGTTCAAAACTTGGTTCTAATAAAAAATGTTATAGAATAATATAACAAAGTAATTTGTCACAATCATGAAATTTAAATTCAAGCCTTTAAAAATATCAAGTGACACAAGAATTTTTCTAAGATTTAAAGGTTTTGAAATAGAGGGAAGATTTTCTTTTTGTGGGATCATCTTATGCCTCTTGTCAATTAATTGATGCACTTTACACATCTTTTGATTTTTAATACACTTTTTATATATTTTTTTAATTTGGCATCATTACGCATCTTTTGTTTTCGAGTCATTGGCCATTTTTTAATTATTTTTGCAAGCTATATCCCTTTTCAAAACTCTTAAATATTCTCAGTTGTAAGTATATCTTCTAGATATTAGAAAAGAAAAACTCACTCTCTAATAAAGGGAAGAATAAACCATAAAACATGATTAAATTCATATGATAAATGCAACAACAAGATTTTAAAGAATTTAAAAGTAATATAAAGACTTTAAACATTATATATATATAAGGTAGATTACTGTAGCAAGATAGAAAAGATCTTAATTGCAAAGTCAAATTGTTAATTTGAGATAGACTTTTGTTTAGAAAAGAAAATTTCACTACTAAAAGAGGTTAGAGGGAGGAAAACAATCAATAGTGTTTCACCCTTTAACTGATTTAGGAATGTTTAGACATTGACTATAAATTTTTAAAAACAAACACAAGGCAAAATATCTTTTCAACTAAAAAGGAAAACCAAAAACATCAGAGATGTAATAACTATAAAACAATATAAAGCATAAAAACTACAACAAAAAAATAATAATAATTAACATAATAGTAAACATGCAATTCAAAATTTATTAAGTAGCAAGTTTATACAATTATGAGCTGCGAGCCTCCGCTATCCAAGTACGATATGCTCTCACGAGGTCTTTGGTGAGAGCACACGTACAAAAATTATCAACTGTCAGATTTAGGAACCCAAACAGGTTTGGGTTCCTTCTTATGAAAGAAGAATGCAATGCATGTGTGTTATGATATGAATCATGCAGTTTGGGTCTCCACACCCAATGTATACTATGGTGAATAGTGCAAGTGAGTGAAATGTGTCCTAGTATGCCACATAAAAAACATTTAACTCCATGAAAATGATTTACTAATCTGTTTGAGTTATAATGCCTCTTCCTAGATTTTGTCTTTAGATCAAGTGTTAATGTATTCCAATTTCTCTCAAGTGTATTTAATTTAGTTTTAAACCTCAAGTTAGCACTTTCTAAAATAGCATTATCAACATTTAAATAGTGCTTTTTATGCTCATATTCTTCAGTATAAGTTTTAAAATCATATTCAAGTAAGTTATAAGATGCTTTCAAAAAATCATGCTCAATAATCAAATCAGAATGCTTTATATTTAAATCATCAAATTCATCAAGTAAAGACATGTGATTGCTATCAAGTAGAGTGTGATCTTTGCTTAAATTTTTATGCTTTTTTTGTAAATTTAAAAACTCCAATTTGAAATTAGCATATATTTTCTTAAGTTTTTATATGATGCATAAATATTCTCACAAATTTCAAGTAATTGATTATAGGTTGGTTCACATACCTCTTCTTGATCAGATTGAACAAGATGATCACCCATTAAGAAAAAATTTGTTATCTCCTCTTTAGCTTTTATCTCAGTTGAGTCAGATGTAGAATCCGCCAAGAAAGCTTTTTTATTCTACTTCTTGTTCTTACTGTATTTGGGTTTCTCCTCACCCTTCGCCTTTCTTTGGTGCTCCTTAAGTGTAGTAAATCAGCTTTAACATGTCCAAGCTTCCAGCATTCAAAATAAACAACACCAGAATAACTTTTATAATTTTTGCTATCCTTACCTCTTTTCCACTTCTGATGATACTTGTTGTTCTTCCTTAAAAAGCTTTTAAATTTCCTAGTGATGAAGGAAATATCATCATTTTTAGATTTGGAAGAATCAGTGTCCATTAAAACAAAAAATTTCATTGCTTCCTTTATAAGTTACACACAATCTATCCCAAATTTCTTTACCAGTTTCACAAATTGAAACACTTATATAATCTTTAGATTTCAAAACACAGAAAAAATAGTTCATGTATTTTGCATTTAATTGTTCTAAATCTCTTTCATTAAATTCCATTTAGTAAAAGTAAGTTCAGTTTTAATGCCATTAATTTCACGAGAAGGTGGTGTAAAACTTTCTTTAACAAGCATCCACAAATGATAATCAAGCAATTATGAAACTGTAGACATACGAGTTTTTTAAAAACTAAAAGGAATATTATCGAACAAAGGTGATCATATAATAGAATATCCTTCCATTGTATTATGATTACCAAAGTTAGTCATCAATCAAAATTCAAAAGTTTTCAAAAACTCAATTTTATGAATACCGCTCTTATACCACTTGAAAGTTTGTTAGGGATGTTAAGCCCTTATGAACTAGCCCAAGCTAACCAAGAGGGGGGTGAATTGGTATTTTAAAAAATCTTTTAATCAAAAACAAAAACTTAATCAAAACAAAATTCACCAATAAGAAATTTAATATGAGGAAATTAAATATGAAAAAAGCAGTAATAAATGACACATAAATTTATAGAAGTTTGGTAATCTCAACCTATATCCATTCCCCGGAGGTGCCCTCTGAGTATTGCACTAAACTCAATGACTCTCCTTTTTCTCGCTCAGCAAGGTAAAGAAGCCTGTACAAAACTTTCTTTCTACAAACACCTGTGAGACAGAGAACCCAACTCCTTTTGCATCTCCTGAAGCAGGTAGAGAATCTTGATCGATTGCTGAAGTGGACCTCTCTCGAACCTCCAAGAATAAGGGATGATGATCGGAGAAGATGACTTGAATCCTTTCTTGGAGCAACCTTTGTGAAACCCCTCACAAACTCTCCCCCACAAGATCCTCTCTCTCTCTCCCTTTCTATCCCTCTCCTCTATGCTCTCTCAGGTCAAGATAGCAACAAAAGATGATCTCTTGGGTAGAACAAGAGGTCTTAAATAGAGGAGTTTCAGAATAGCTTTTAATTTAAACAAACTAACTTTATCATCCAGGATGATATAAATATTATCCTAGTTGATCAAAGGAAATTTCTCTCAATCAGCCCGAACGGTTCGGGATAATCATAAGGTTTTTCTTCATATCATCCAGGATGATAAGATATTATCCTGTACAACTAATACAAGTCATTAAATATCATCCAGACAATCGCACTGAATGGATGTCTGGATGATAGAAAAATAGCTTGATCGTATAGGCCGATCTCACGATCATCCCAAACGATTAGTTCAAATCCGTGAAAATTATCCAGACCATCGCCCTAAATAGAAGGTGACTGATGTTGATCATCCAAGAATAACTAAGATTTTTTTGAACTGATCATCCTGGCCAATCCTGTGATTGTATAGGATAATTTGATCGAGCAATCAAACCTTAATTGCTTTCCTTAATAACCAGATTAATTTAAGCATAATTATGTTTTATCGTCCAGGATGATGTCCTGGATGATGTCCAAAAATAAATAATACCTAAATAGATTTGGCGACTGATTCTTTTTGATTTGAGCCTATCATCCCAGCCGATACTAATATCATCCAGGACGATGCTCTTAATGACGGCTGCCTCAAGCAGGATACCCTAATTATGGTTTCTATATTTAACTAATCGTCTAGGTTGATTTGTGGATCATCTTAGATGATGTGACCAAAAATAGAAAACTCAAAAATCAGACATAAATTTTCCCCCATGTGTGTGTGTGTAAGGTTACTTAACATTAGGAAACACATCGTTTACAATAGACCCAAGAAAGGGAAAAGTTTACAAAGATGACTCAGACCTAGTCTACCTAATCTTGAGCTGTTTCAAATTGCAGTTTAATCTTATGGACCTGAAATGTTAGTAGGCAAGGCAGACATAGAGAAACAAATGTGTTTGCTATTATCAAAATTATATTCTCTAAAAAATAGATTCGCAATATCTTCCACTAGAGCTACTCTAACCTTTTCACGGATATGCCCATTTTGTATTCTTTATCTAAGAATAAAGCTACTCATGAACCTGAGAAATCTTATCTCTGAAACACTTTACTTAATAATATGTTTCTCTTTTAATAACTAACATTCTATACCATAAAGTATTGTAGGTCTAACCACCATCTTATAAAAGTTTCCCTTATGTTTAAGGGGAACTTTTCCATCACACATCAAGCTTGATGCATTCCTACACATTAACCATCCCTCTTAAATTCTACTAATAATATCCCAATCTATTTTACCATCAATCTAAATAATATACTCATAATATCTAAAATGTATACTACTTTTAATGACTTGATTACCAAAAATCACAATCCCCCATCTGGATCTATTATTACTAAAATTATACTCTATATATTCAATTTTAGATATACTCAAACGAAAGCCTTTAGAATCTAAGGTTAACCTCGATAATTCAACTTTACTTGCAACTTCCTCTCTAGACTCATTAAAAAGAAAATTATTATCAGTAAAAAGCATAAACCAGGTTACAACCACTTACAAATATCTTGTGATAACATCCTTGACTAAAGAAAAAGATATGGGCTTAAGGCTGATCCTTTATGTAATCCAACTAAAATAAAAAAAATACTTGGTCAGACCATCTTGTCTTTGAACATAAGTAATAGTACTTCTATACATTTCCTTAATGACTTGAATATAAGCTTTATTAACCCCTTTTATTTTCTAGAACTTTCCATAGCACTTTTCTTAGAACTTAATCAAATGCTTTCTCTAAATCATTAAATATCATATGTATATCCTCCTTATTCTCTCTATACTTCCTAATCCAACCTCTCCATAAATGTATAGCTCCCATAGTAAATCTACCCTATATGAATCAAAATTGATTTTGAGATACATTAGTATAACGCTGCACCTATGCTCCATAAGGCTCTTACATAATTTTAAATTATGATACAATAACTTAATTCCTCTTTAATTCACACTATCTTGTGCATAATTTTTATTCTTAAAAATAGGAATCAACACACTCATTCTCCGCTCATTTAACTTTTTTTAAGTTTTCAAAAAAATATTAAGAATTTTAGTAAGCCAAGAAATTCCTTCATCTCCTAAGCATTTTCACACCTCTATTGGAATATCATCAGGTTCAACAGCTTTTGTACCCTTGATTTTGTTTAAAGCCTCTCTAACTTCATTTTGATAATACATCAATAAAGAAATTATTTTTATTTAGGGTGATAAGGTACTAAAGTCAATCATATTCTCACAATCTTAATTAAAAATTTTAGCAAAATATCTCATCCACCTTTGTTGAATATCCACTTCTAATAAAAGCGCATTTTGATCTTCATCCTTAATACACTTTACTTGAACTAAATCCTTATTGCTCCTATCTCTTTGCTTATCCAACTTACGCATATATATTTTTTCCTCCTTAGTATTTAATCTATTATATAAATTATTTAATGCTAAAATTTTTGCATCGTATATTACACTCTTAGATTCCTTATAGGTCTTTGAATATATTTTCCAATTATTAGAATTTTTACATCTAAATAAATTTTTATAACAAATTTTCTTTTTTTTATAATTTCACGCACGTTTTGATTCACCACTAACTATTTTTATTATTAGAAGTTTTTCCATTTGATATTCCAAGCACGACGTTTATAACCTTCTTAATATTACTAGCTACTTAGTTCTGTATAATATTAGCTTCCTCATCCATAGATAAAATCTTAAGATCATGAATCTTACTCTCAAAAATATTTTAGTTAATATTCTTTAAATGCCCCCATCTAATCCTAGAATAATGATTTACTTTTTTCCCTTCATCTTAAAGTTCAAAACTAATAAGCGATGATGTGTACATAAACTTTCACTTGGAATAACTTTATAATATTTACAATCTAAACAATCTATTTTTTTATCAAAAGATAATTAGTCTAAATTTTACTATATCCATTCTTATAACTAATGAGATGCTCATTTATTTTCTTAAAAAAGATATTAATAATTATAAAATCATAAGCTAAAAAAGTACTAATATGATCTTACAACCTTCATTAATCACTCCATACCCACAGCCAACATGAATGCTTTTAAAGCCATCTACCTTTCTACCAACATGTCCATTTAAATCTTCTCTTATAAAAGTTATTTTCTCAAGAGGTATCTTCTAAATTAATTTTTCTTTGTAATTCCAAAATTTTAATTTTGAATACATAGAAACCTACTTGAGGAGTATAAACACTTATAATATTAATAATCTTAAAAAAAACATAATAATCTTTAAATTTATAATTCTATTAACTTTTGTAACATTATCCTTTAAAATAATTTCTATTATCACACCTACACCATGTCTTGTATTACTCTTACTATAATTCCATAGATTAAATCCTAAACTATTAATCCCCTTAGCCTTCTCTCCAACCCATTTAGTTTTGTGAATGCATGGAATATTTATCTTCTTATGAATCATAATTAAAAGTTCATGTGGGTTGTTAAACCTAAAAGAACTAGTCCCAAGGCTAACCTAGAGGGGGGGATTTGGTTATTTAAAAATTTCTTTAACGAAAAAGAAAATCTTTTTTAATATTTTAAAACAAAAAATTTATGTAAAAGAAATAGTAATTTCATCATAAAAATTATTAGAGATTTAGACCATAGAATAAATCACAAAATAATGTTCAAATTAAATGTACAAAAGTAAGTAGAAAGAACACACCAGATTTATAGTGGTTTGGTCAACTTGACCTATGTCCACTCCGTAGAAACCTCCTTTCCAGGTATTGAACTAAAAGTAGTGTCTCTTCTTTAGCCCCCACATCAAGGCAAATAAGCCCTTATAAAATCTTTCCATCGACCTGATGAGGCAGAGTACCATGAATCCTTTTACTCCCTCTTTGAGTAGACAGAGAACCTTGGAATCCTTTTACTCCCTCTTGGAGTAGGCAAAGAACCTTAAAATCCTTTCACTCCCTCTTAGAGTAGGCAGAGAACTTTGAAAGCCACCAAGAAACCAGAAAAGAAACTTAAAGAAGACATTAGAAAACTTTCTTGGAGAAACCTTTATGAATCCCTCGTAACTCCCCCTCACAAGGATTTCTCTCTCTCCCAAGACCACTCTCTTCTATCTCTAAGCACTTTCTCACATTATTAACCTATAGATAAAGAGCTAAGATCCAACTAAAATATTGGTTAAACCATAAAAAAAAAATCCACTCAATCACATACCTCATATTTGTCGAGAAGCTGCTCAAATCTCTGTAAATCTTAGATATCCTGCGACTCTGATTCGCGATCAAATCCTATAAATCCTATGACTTGCATCAATCTCACTCTAGCCCCATCATTAAAATAAGGCTAAATGGAGCCCTTGCTTGCTTCTTTGCTTCTCTTGCACAAAGAGCTCGCAAACCACTGCCCCTTCCACACTTAACCCCCTACCTTCTCTAATTATCGGAAGCATCCTGTCAGACTCAACAACCCATCTTCAACTTGATCTATTCGCCTATAGCAACCACCCTATCCTTCCTTCTTTAAAGTCATCCCAACCTATACTGCAAACTTCCCTCCAAGAAGCTTACTCTATTTCAATCCATTGAACTCCTCCATCTGAGCAATCCAATATTTTTTATCTTACACGATGCCAAGACAGTTGAACCCCCATATAAAGCCTTCGACCCAATCGAGCTCAAAGTCAGAACCCACGATCAAGTGGAGTTCGATATCTCACCTTTTAAGATTCATCCACCAATCCTCTACCTCATAGGGAACTTGTTGAACTATCTTGTCGCCCCTCTTCTCCTCAAGCTACAAGCTTCATCCATCTCTCTATTTGATCTGACACCAAAAATTGAGTTTGATCTTATTATACACTTCTAAACCCGACTTTCTCTCCTCCTCTCTAGCTTAGCCACCAAAAAAAGCCCTAGCCTGTTCTCATACAGCTTAGTTCCATATCTCCCTGACCCCAATCCACTCAACTTGAGCCAATGTTGCCCTATCCAACTCTTGCCTCATCCCACATTTGACTTAAGTATTTATTTCATTTTATTTAAATTATACTTTTGTTAATAATTATTGTTACTTAGCATTTTTAGTATATTTAACATTTAGGTATTTAAAATATTACTAATTCTTGTTTACTAATTAATATATTTAGTATACATATACATGTATGTGTGTGTGTGAAAGAGTGTGTGTTTATAAAAAATAGAGAAAGCAAAAAAGAGAGATTTAAAAAAAAGGAGAAAGAAAAGTGATTTTGGACACTCCGCAATCTTTGTCGCCATTCACAAAGGTATAAAATTTCCTAACCCAAAAATCCCACTCTCGAGGCTTGAGAGAGCCGGCAAACCTCCCTACGAACTCACATAGCATGGTGGAAGGGAAACTGGTGTGACACTTGTGATGAGGTGGGTAATCCCCAAAGCACTCATGTAGCATGAGCGGGACAAAAAATAAGTACCAATACATGGGGAAATCACTGTGTTCTCTTTATAACAAATACCAAAGACCCCTAAGCGTTCATGTAGCATCTTGGGGACTGAAAAAATAGCAGCCGCGAAGTCTAAGGCCATCTACTTAAAGCGCATATGTGGCGTGGAGGGGAAGGCTAGTCTCCCAAAATTTCCCCTAAACAGGGGACACGCTAGGAGGCTGTTGAAATTTACACTAACGGTAGTCTCGTACTTGTACTTTTGAGCAGAATGCAAGTGACTAATAATAAATTTTTGGACTCATAATAAAATGAAATTAAAGTGAACCTTGACTTGAACATGACTCAAGGAACTTGAGATTGAATAATGAATTAAACTCAAAATTAAATTTGAACTTGTAAACTTGAATATTGACTTGGATGTGAAACAAAAGACAACAAGATTCAAACTTGAGCTCGGACAGTAGGAAACAACTTCTTGAACTCAAATGAATTTGGTACAAAAAGTTCTAACTTGGACTTGAACTTGTACTCTTGGAACATCAAATGAACTAAATGAGAACTTGAATTAAAACATGACTAAAAAAAACATGTACTCAAATTTGAACTTGATTCATACATTATGTGGACTTGAACATGACCCTAAAGTGAACCATGACTTGAACATAACTCAAGGAACTTGACATTGAACAATGAAGTGAACTCAAAATTAAATTTAAACTTGTAAACTTGAATATGGACTTGGATGTGAAACAAAAGATAACAAGATTCGGACTTGAGCTCAGACAGTAGGGAACAACATTAAATGAACTTGGTATGAGAAGTTTTAACTTGGACTTGAACTTATACTCTGGACTCGAGCTAAATACTAGTGGTTTATGCTTGTACGTGGAATAAATAATCATAATTAAACTCAAATGAGTATTGAATGTGACATCAAAATCAAACATAGTTGGATATACGAGAATAACACTAAACTGAATTCCATCTATGAATGAAAATTGCAATAAATAAAGCAAATGATCAAAATGATGAATTCATAAGGGATGTGTGACATCCAAGCATAATTGCTCAAGCAAAGACATAAATTAGGATTGAATTTGGTTAGATTATCAAATGAACTAAATGAGAACTTGAACTAAAACTTGACTACAAAAAAAAAAAAACTTGGACACAAATTTAAACTTGATTCATGCATTATATGGACTTGATTAAACTCAAACGAAGCAAAGGTCGTAAACTTGATGATAAGGACTTATGGATCTGGACTTAAACCATAATTAGAGAATCAAATTTTTATTCAATGGGTGTATAATCACCTCAAAACCATAAGTATTGATCATTAAATCTAATGATTCATGCTCTTAATGGATATAACTTATAATCAAATGAAAGATGTGTGTGACCTCATCATACATGTTGCAAAAAATATGTGGATACAAGGAGTCCGCAATTATAACTTGTCAACAAGCAATGAACAACCACAAGAATGTATGATCTAGTCACAAGTGGGGGCACTGGATATTCCACTGAATGTTGCAGCACATATGCAAGGTGACTTAAATACAAGTGATGACAAAACTCAAGCAATTGAGTGATCAAAATAATTTCAAGCAACAATAATGAATGAGTTGTAAATGTGAAGAATTCCTTCGTAGATGTAAAAAGGAGAATTTTCATGCATACGATGTTCTACCTGTGAATAAAATGCGAATGTCCATGAGTGACAATGGATGATTCACCTGAATGGTGCAGATCAGTAATGTATTACATTGGAGAAAGCAAATTGGAGTCTACAATTAAAAGTAGAAGAAGAAAAAAATAGAGTTGAACAGAAGAGCCATTTTATTCTCTCCCTCATGCAAATTAAGATCTCATTGCCCAAATGAATAATCTGATCTCTCAATTAGAGAGCATTCAGCAGAGTCTTACAAATCTATAGACTACACTTGCTACATGGGAAGATAACCACTTAGATCTAGTGAAGGAAAAAGATTTATCTATTAAGAAAATTTTGAATCTTAAAGGTTTATTAGGTGTTATGAAGAAAGAGCATGAATCGCTTATCCACTAAAGGAATATTAACTTGGACACCTTATAAAATCTGCTTCATCCCCTGCAAGAGGATAAGCAACATCAGGGAGGAGGAGTCAGAGTTGAAAAGAAGAAATACAAGTCCTTTATCTAATCGAGTGAAATCAATGACAATCAACAGAGAGTTATGGTTGGATCATAGATAGATAACAAAGCACCCCTGAAGTAGCTTGATCCATCAAGGTTTATCTAAGAAGTCATTCATAAAAACTACAGTTCATTACTAATGCTAAAGATTAATATGTAATGCATGTGATTATGACCTACAGTCCACATCAAGATACAAGCAAATGCATCTAACCCTATAAATAATAAAATTGGTATGGATACTCATCAATGAAGTAGGAATGATATGTAATAAAATAAATAGGTGTAATTTATGTTGTATTTTGATACAAGCAGAGGAGCTCCTATGAGCTACTTTAGGAGACCCCTATGCATCCAATTTAGCCTCCATGAATAAGATCTATAACACATAAGAGTCCTCTAGGAATAGAGGTGTCCGCACTACCTCTCACCTGCAGGTACTTACAGAAAGACTCCAGTAAGTGTAGTATCTTGAAGCCAATTTTAGTATACAAATAAATATATCTACTTAACTACCTGCAACAGTAGCGGATGTACTGTAGGAGATCTGCTCTACATTCAGTGTGTTAGTTGCAGCCAAAGGGATTCAAAATGCAGCGGAAGTAACTATGTGATGCATCTAGATGTATTCAAGTGAATGTTAACACACACGGCATCGCTCCCACTAAAGTTAATGATCAATGTTTGATAAATGTGTGTTAAAGATCAATGCAAATCTTGGTGATTTAAGCTCACAACTATAAATAGAGAATACACCAGCAATTCTAATCATCTTAAGGGCTGTAACAATTATTTTTCACTACAATGCCCACTTAAGGCATGACCATTGACTTCAATATACAAGATATTAGGAAAGACTTAGATATACAAGATTAAAATAATTGATTCTTTATTTAAGCCAACAACAAAAAATGATGATGATGGCATAACCTAGAAGTTGCTTGTTGATTCTCATATGAGTTCTAGAAAGATAAAACCATATCAAATTGCATTCAAAGATGAAATGAGTGAGTCTCAGTTCAACCATGATTTAAACATTTGGTTGGATAAGATTATTGAGGCGTGTAAGTTTCTTGTTGAATAGTGGTCATGCATCCAACATACCTTCTTTGTTTAAATATTAAAGTACTACAACAAGAGAAAACATCTATGAGTCATCGTAAAAGACCCGTTGAATACTCCAAGATTACCTCTACACATGAATTGTAGTTTGTATACACATAGGTAAATAAAAGGCGAAAGTGAAATCATAAAACACGTATGGGCCCCGACGAGCGTGTTGTCGGAACATACGTGACATCTAGAGATGCTGCGTGGGTTAATAAATTGGAATCTAATCCTCCTAAGCAAGTAAATAGGAGTCAACAAGGTTCAACAAATAATTATAAAATGCCCCCAACCACTAGCATGGGCCCCAGCTAGCATGTTATAGGAACACACATGACATCTAGGGATATATAGTAGGTTAATAAATGAACCTAAGTTCAAGCCCGATCTTTTTATACAGGTAGGTAGGAGTCGACATGGATCAAATCCTTAAATAAATTTACGATCAGATGGTCGATCAGGATATTTATTTTATATATTCATATTAGGCCTTCAAGGCCTTCAACAAAGAAAATTCATAAACAAAGTCATAAAGCTTATGAAATCCAATCCTTTATTGATAACTTGATAGAGTCAATAAGGTCTAATCCATAAAATTTAAATATTTTCAAGTGACCTCAAGGTCCCCCCGATGATGGCCGTGTTGACCAAAATCTAGACTGGAGGGGTTCCCATACATTTTTGAATACCTTCAAACTTCCATAAAATACAAAAATAGAAATGATACCATCACCCCGATGATGGCCGTGTTGAACGAAGATCTCAACCGGAGGGGTTCACAAATATTTCAAATGCCACTCAAACACCCATAAAAGTTTAAAATCTCCAAAATCCTAAAAATCCAAAAAATGTTTAAAATTAAAATCAAACTATCAAATAATATAAAGAAAAATCATCCACCCTCCGCTAAATGGCACCGTAAGATAAATGGTTATGACCTGGGGCCCTTTGAACTGAGTAAGTTTACCGCCAAATGGCACAACAAGATAATGGTTATGGCCAGAGCCTATATAGTCCTTAGTTGCATCAAATCCTTGAGATATGAATCAAAAGGATATGATCGATAGGGCATAAAGCCCTCTATTAGCTAAGGTGGATTAAAATTTATCCCCTTAGATAAATATTCACCCCAGATCTATAAGGTCCCCTTGGACGAAGCAACCCATAGCTGCCGACAAGGATCCTTCTATCAGGTTGGGTTGACTACCTCCTCTAACTAAGTAGATCATAAACCATAATGGCCCGGGACGACAAAACCAAGGGATCTTGATTGGGCCAACCATCCATTCCCCCACCATCAGCTTTAAGTGCAAGATGGTGAAATTTTTATTTTTAAATATAAAATCTTTACATTTCCAAATTTCTTAAGCCATTTATTACTACTATAGCCAGATATTATGTATCTTTATATATCTTATTGATTACTACTAGCCTTAATCAAAAGATCTCTCTCATTATTAGGAGGTGTAATTAATTATAGAGGCTTGCGCCTATAGGAAACCAAAACTTATATCATAAAGTCCTTGCAAAATGAGGGAAAAAACACTGAGTAGTTTCTTATCTATAAACCCATATACCTTCCCAAAATTTACTCCAAAACTTAATCTGTTAAAACTCCACTAAAGAAAAGCAAGCGGGCGGAGGTCGAGGCTAAATTTTTGGAGCCCACACAGATCAACTCCATAGCAAAAGATTTCTCATAACAATATTATAAATCCTTAAATAATGGGCTTTGAAAAACTTTAACTTTTAAGACATCCATCTTCTATTTCTATAGTATCATATACATATCATACGATATGATCATTTCAATTCAGACTCATCCAGCAATATCATTCAGATGAATAGTTTAACTTTTATAAGACATTGTATAGTATGATCAAGACATCATACAATATGATTTATAGAAATTTCTTTTATTTATTTGGGATGATCTTTGGGATGACTAACTTCATACATGGGTGATCGTCTAGCACTGTATATATTGTACGGTATAATCAGTATAAAAATTATAGATTTTTTTATGGTATGATCCATGGGATAACCAATTTTATATATTGGTAATTGTATATAATGAACTATATTATAGGTCAATCACAATAATTGTCTATGATTTGATTGCCTGATATCATGATATGAATTAAGAAAGATTTTAATTAGGTTGTACAGTACAAACCAATTACTAGTAAATGATCGACTAATTTCATGAAACATTAGTGCACACAAACACTAAACCAAAATATCATAAAAATCTAAGAATGTAGTAGCAGACATAATAATATTTTTTATAATTAAAATCACAGTGTTTGAATCAGGTTTGCAATAATCTCCTCCTTTTTTATAATGGAAAATATTATTATTTTTTAGATTTTCAAAAAGTTGCTTTCCTCAAAACTCCCCTTCATATGAAAATCAATTATAACATAACAGATTGTAATTTTTTTAAAACAAATTATATGTAAATAATAACAATAACAAACAACGCAACAAAATACTAAACAAAATAGAATATACTACTCCCCTTTTGACATCACGAAAAGAGGAAAAAGAATGAAGAAAACACATATGAAAATAGACACAAGAAAGGCATAAAACAAATAGACTCAAAATTACAAACAACTCAAAGTAAATAAAGAAAACATTTCAAACATGAGAACTCTGATGGGAATTTTTAGAATATAATAAACTTACTCTAGAAATAGAAAAGACAAATAAGGTAAGTGTTGACTTTATTGCAACCAAAGAATTTGGATTCTAAAGTTTGAATACTCAGCTTAATAGCTTCATAGGCTAAAATCTTATATTTAAACAAAAATCATATTCAAGAATTATATTCAAGAATTATAATTAGACAAGAAAATTTAAACTTTTTAGATTGCTAGCATGAAATATATCAAATATAATATTATTGTAAATTTGATGAATGAGGCTTTTCCAAAATCAAGTATTAAACGTATTATAAAACACAGGAATTTTCAAAAACTTAAAGATTTACCAGAAAGAGAAGCTAATTTAAGTTGAGCTCATTTTGTACCTCTTTTGTTAGATTTATGTGTACATTATGCATCTTTTATTTTTGATACACGTTGTGCATCTTTTAATCTTTAAGAACATTAGTTGTAAAATCATCTTCCAAATAGAAGAGAAGTAAAAAGTCACTCTATTATATAGGAAGGAAAAATCTACAAAGCAAACTTGAGTTCTCTAATAGGAATAAAAACTTGATGTAGAAAAATAATAAATTTCATTTGCCAAATTACAAAAAATATCCATGATAGAAAAATATGTAGTAGAGTGAATAAGTTTTTATTTCAACAATCTTAATTTCAATTAGATTTTGATTTTTAAGTAAACACAAGGGATTACCATGCAAAGGAAGTAAGAAGAGATATAAAAATTCATAAGATTATTTTATCCTTCGAGTTTTAATAATGCCAATAATTACTTATTTAAACTTTTAAGTCAGAATAGAAGTATGTTTATAACAAACAATAATGAATATTAAAGAGTGTTCATTCGTACAATACGATCCAAGTCATACTTTACAAGTTAAATCATAAAGTATGAGTTCAATCGTACAGTACGATCAACAAAAACATATTTTCTTTTGACTAGCAATTTCTCAAGTAAAGAGCGCATAAATGAGATCTACATGTAGGAAAAAAATAGCTAGAAGGAAATAACATTTGAAAGAAAGAAAAGCAATACAATTTTTTTGTTTAATAAAGAAAAAAACACAAAAAAAAGAACTAAAAGAAAATTTCATTTAAAAACAAAATATAAACTAGGAGGCATAAACTTAAAAATAAACAGTATAGTCACAATAAAAAATAAAATAAAACTAGTCAAGTGGTGGATCCTGATAGTGAGGTAGAGGTGGTTGGAAGAACTGGCTACAACTATCATACTGCTTCTGGATGGTGGTGAACTGTTGTTGAATATTTCCAAATTTCTCCTTGAACCAACCCATATCATTATTGTATTGGATTTGTTATTGATCCAGGTGAGTCTCCAGTCTATCAAATCTCTGAATCAACTCCTTATGTGGGTAGTTGTGAGGAGGTGGTGCATGTGCGGGATTACCTTCAGGTGTAGATTCTCCTTCTTCATCAAAGAGAGGGTCTTCTAGCTCCTAATCTCTATGAAAGAGCATTTGGAAGATGGCATATGAATAGAAGATTAGAATGTTATCAGGAGTAGGATATGTGATGTTGTATTTTTTATTCAAGATATATCCAATCACATGTCTTAGATTGTGATTTTGCTTTCTCCTAGTGGTTAGGAGTCATATGGAATTGAGATTTTGGATATAATCAATTATCATTAGAGTTTTATCCATTTGAGTGTTTAACATTATGAAGTAGGTGACAATTGACATCAGGGGATTCATATTTATTTGGTCTCTTGCTTTAGGTATGATATATGTTATCAGAACATGATGGATAACCCTGGCATTTGGATTTAGAGTTTGTACCAAAGGTTGGTGGTAGTTTAAGGTATAATTTTGAAGTAAGAGGTTCATAACACCCCAATCAAAGTTGGATTTAGAGGCCATGGCAAGGGGTCTATTTTCTTAGGTGTTTAGTTGAAGATGGACTCCTATATCCTCTTTAGTAATTTCTACATTCTGATAACACACATGATAAACCACTACAATAGAATCCCCACTAATCCTAAGGTTTTCTAAAAACTCATAAAGGATCTCAGAGTGAAAGGGATAGGCCAAAGAAAGAAGAAATTGAAGAAATATAGAATTAAACAGGTTCATTACTAGAAAGCTAAGGGCTATTGATTAAGAAGCCTTGAGGGTGTGATTAGCCTCTTTGTATTTTTAGTTAGTGGCTTCATCGAAAAACCATTAGAAAGCAGTTGTCGGTAATACTTCGAGAGGAGGAAGCACCCTGGGTTTGTCGAGTGTTCTTTCCACCGCCGGCCAATATAAAGGTTGAGATTACAATAAAGAAGGATTTGAAGGTTCTATGGAAATAATTGAAGGAATTGGGTTATTTAAATAAATCATGAATAAGTTATCTGACAACATTTTATGTCCAAGTGGCTATAATGATGCTAAAGATACTAATCATATTATTGCTACATGTCTGAAGTTGATTAAGGTTATAAAATTACTTAATGACTAGGGATTTACTATACCAAACTTCTTTTCATTACAGGCCTCCTAGCGGGAGTTAAAGAAAATGGCTGAGAGACATCCATTCATTATTAAGGTATATTTTACTTTAATATATTTTTCTTGGAATAATAAAAATAAAGTTAAATATGGTAATGTGGAGGATGGTGATGTGATGGTTGCTACTAGAGTGGTCAGCTTTATGAATATTACCAATCAAAAGGAATTCATTTTAGATTACTAGGGTGCTAATCAGTCTTTATGATTGTTTTCTAAATTTTGGCACCCTCTTCCTCCTGAGTGGTTGAAGATCAACATTTATGCTTCTTTGAAGATATTAAATATGGCAGGTGTTGGTGGTAATGTAAGAGATAGTAAAGGAAGGTTTTTGTTAGCATTTGGATTTGGTTGTGTTCATTAGGACATTACAACATTGGAGTTACTTGCTTTTAAATCGTTAAAGAAGGTGATGCAAAGATGGATGCAAGATGTGAAAGGGATTATTATTGAGGGATATAATCACAATGTGATCAATTTCCTTCACAATTTGTACAACAAACTGAAGGAATTGATTGAAAGACATGAAGATGAAGATTTATTATTTTTAAAGGATTTTAATAATGTTTTATCCCATTTTGTTAGTAGTGGTTGTAATAATTTATCTTATTATTATTCTAACTTAGCTATTTCTTTTTATTTTATTTGGGATATCTTTAGTGAGCTTAACCTTCGTCCCTCATTTGTTTCATTGTTGAATGAGGAATGTGATAGGTTAGTTACTTCAGTAGTTTATATCTAGGATTTTTTCTTTCCTTCAATTAATATATTTTTTGCATTTCTCTCAAAAAAATATATATATCTTGAACATATCATATTGTATGATTGTGAGATCGTACGAGATAATTGTATAGAACTATTTCTGTCAGACAATCAGTTAAAAAGTTATATCTTATCTTACAATACGATCAGACTTCATATGGGATTATTAGATGTATGGCTTATAAAAATGGATTGTATAAAAAAGGTTTGTATAGTACAAACAAGTGTTAGAATGATATGATTAATAATAAATGTCATACCAACCAAAATATGATCGACTCAATCAAGATTGAGATGTGGATGGTATGGTAAGAAGAGGTGTTTGTATGGTATGATAGTCAATAATAGATGTAATCCAGTTCATCCGTTTAGTCAGGGGTTGTGATCAAGGCAGTGTAGTGCATATCATATAGTATGAATGTGGTTTGTATAATATGATTAAAGATGAAAATTTTAATTTACAGGTAAAGATAGTGAAGTTCAGGGAAGGGTTTGTGAGATGATCACGACATAAATATAAAGCTAGATAATAATAAGATCATAAGAATAAAAAATAAGAAAAAAAAAACAAAATCAAAAATAAAAACAAATTGAGGACTAAACAAGCAAAATAAAATCACAAAAAACATAAGACAACATAAAAAAGTATATACGAAGTAAATAAAAACACGCCTAACAAAAATAAAAAGAACAGAAATAGAAGGTGACAGTTTAAAGCATGAATATCGATCATACCTAATCTAGTTCTTAAGATGCTAAAGGTTTCAAATGCCTATAATTTTGTAAATATATTATTAAGTTCGTTTCTAGTAGCTACATGGTGTAGCTCTATGTCTACTTTGGCAACATGGTCCTTAATCAAAACATTATGTCAATGTATTTGGTCCTGGTGTGTTGGATTGTATTCTTTGAATTATAGATGACATTCATGTTATCACATAGGAATTTAATTATGCCTACAGCTCATCCTAAATTCAAATTTTTTTAGTTTTAACCAAATGACATGGGCCACACAACTTCCTAAGGCAATGTACTTAGCTTCAGTAGTGGACAGGGCAACTGAATTCAATTTTCTACTAGACAAGTATACTAAGGACTGCCCTATGAATTGATAAGTTCTTGAAGTGCTTTTTCTATTAACTCGGCATCCTACAAAAATTGAATTAAAATATCTTATGATTTTAAAAGAGAAGCTATACCTAGGATATCATATTCTTAAGTCTAGGGTTCATAAGAGATATTTAAGAATTCTCTTAAAAGCAGTTAAGTGGGACTCGTTTAGATCAGCCTAAAATCTAGCATATAGGTAAACACTAAACATAATATTAGGTATGCTAGCAATCAAGTAAAGAAGTGATCTTATTATTTCTCTATATTTCTTTTGATTAATAGATTTTTTATTTGAATCCATCTCTAATTGAATAGTATAACTCATGAAAGTATTGATTGGCTTGGATTTATCCATTTCGAATTTCATAAGAATATCCTTAATGTGTTTTGATTGATAAAGGAAAGTTCTATCAACCTTCTACTTTTTTCTCAATCCAAAAAAGTTGGTCAGTTCTCCCATCATACTCATCTCAAATTGCATAATCATTATTTTTTTATAAATCATCACATATATTTTTATCAGAAGATCGAAACAAAATATCAACAACATAAATTTAGATAATGAGTACTTCATCTTCTACCTTTTTTAAAAATTGGGTGGTGTCTACACTTCGCTTAATAAAGATTTTTTTCTAGTAGGAACGTGCTTAGCCTTTCATACAATGCTTTTGGTATTTGTTTCAGTCCATATAATGCCTTTTTTAATTTTAATACACGATTAGGGAATTTTGAATTTTCAAAGCCTAGGGGTTGTTCAACATACACATCTTCTTTTATTATCTCATTCAAAAATGCACTCTTAATATCTATTTGGTACAATATGAATCCCTTAAAATAAGTAAAGGCTAGTATCACCCTAAAAGCTTCCAATCCAGCTACATGGGCAAAGGCTCTTCAAAACCAATCCCTTCTATTTGGTTATACCCCTTAGCCACTAATCTTGCCTTATTCCTCACCACTACACCAAAATCATTCATATTATTTTTAAAAATTCATTTAGTTCCAACCACACTCTGGTCCTTAGATCATTCAACTAGCTCCCTGTTAAGATAGTTGCTATTTGCATGCTTTACATTTTTGTAACTTATGAAGTTTTGATGATTCCAAACATTATTGTTCAAATGTGTAGTTATCTCCTAACATTTTTTAGAAGAATTGTATTTGCTCTTATGTGTACTAACATTTCAGGAAAAACGAACTCCAGACTATGAAGACTTCAAATTAAATTCAGCATGAGATACTTTGTAAAATTTGAAGCTTGCACTTTTCTTAGAAATCAAATTGAAAGGGAGTGATTATATTTTGAGTGAATAAAAATATACACACACACATAAAGAGATCATATAAAATTTATACTGATCATATGGGACGATATCCGTTCGTACTGGACGATCAGACAGTTATCTCCTATAGAGCACATGGAACGAATAGGAACTTGCTCGAAAAATTTTTCTAAGTCTTATTCGTCCAGGACGAAATTAATTATCGTCCAGGACGATTGGTTCACTGTAAAATTTTCGTCCAGACGAAATTAAATTATCGTCAATGGCGATTGGCCCCCCCCCCCCCCCCTCTTGGTAGCCTTCGGACATTCACTTAGGCTTAACAACCTAATTACTAGACTCAACACTCCCAAACATCATTCTATACAAATTGATTTAACTCATCTTGTATGGCTAGGATCCATAATACATCATATAGGGCTTAATTTATGTTGGTGGGTTCAATCATTAAAATGAAGAAAGAGTGTATTACTTTTTTTTAAGTCCATGCCTATTTCTAACACCTTCAAATGGGTCTCCTAAGATATGTTATTTATGATGATTTGAAGAATATCTCATTCTCTAGAGAATATGTTTTTAGGTTCTACCCATTTCTCAATCTTCAAAAATTCTAATCCTTAGGTGACTTCTATAACCTCTTCTTCTACTACCCTAGACCATTCAAAATTATCAAATTAATCAAATATAATATGAGTGATCTCCTCAACTACCAGTATTATCTTTTTGAAAACTTTATAGGATTTTCCAATATTTGAGTAACCTAGAAACACTCCATCAGATTTGGGGTCATATTTTTATAATAGAGATTTCCCATTCCTTAGAATGAACACTTTATATCAAAAGACATGATGTGAGAGGGGTTGGGTGTCCTACCCTTAAAAAATTTATAGGATGTCTTATTTAACTTGGGTCTAATATATACCGTATTCAAAACATAATAGACTATATTGATCGCTTCTATCAAAAAATATTTAAGAAGTGAGTATTCAACTAATATGGCTCTAGCAACTTCTACCATGGTCCTGTTCTTTCTTTTACCAATCCTATTTTGTTGACGGGTTCTAGGAGCTAAAAAAAAGTGAACTATCCCTTCTTCCTTATAATAAGATTCAAATTTCTAAGCCTCAAACTCACGATTGTGGTCACTATAAATGGTTAAATTTTCACAACCTAATTTCCTCTGAATCCAAGTGAAAAAAACCAAAACTCCTCGAATGATTCACTTTTATGAGATATAAATCCAATCCAAGTAAAGCTCAAATAATCATTAATAATCACATACACAAAGACTTTCCCTCCTAGGCTTGCAGTGCTGAAAGGTCCAAAGAGATATATGTGTAGGACTTCTAAGGGTTTGCTAATGTTAATTTCTTTGATTGAGTGAAAAGAGGATTTGACTAGTTTTCCTAATTGAAAGGCATCACACAGGTGATCCTTAGTGAACTATAGTTTGGGAATTCCTCTCATTAAGTTTTTTTGGGTGATTTTCCTAAGATTTTTTATGCTTGCATAACACACTCTCCTATGCCATAACCAAGATTTATTAGTAACAATTTTTAGGCAAAAAGTAGCAGATGGTTCAACATAGTTTAAATCAAGCATATTAATATTATTAATTTTTTTTTCTTTGCAGTATAGTGTTTCCATTTAAGTTAATCATATAGATGGTAGATAAAAATTTAATGCTAAAACCTTTATCACAAAGTTGGCTTATGCTAAGCAAGTTATATTTCAATCTATCTACAATGAAAATAGTTTCAATAATGAAATTTTTGGAGTTGTCAATTATACCTAATCTAATCATTATCCTGGTGGTGTTATATCCAAGTGTTATCTTGCCTCCTATCATGGCCTCTAATAAAATGAATTTATTTGCATCTCCAATCATATACCTAGAATATTTATTGCTCATATACCAGATGCTCTCACGAGGCCTTCTATGAGAGCATCTCTATAAAGTTATCCAATGTAAGATTTGGGAACCCAAACAAGTTTGGGTCCCATCTTATTAAAAAATTAATAAAATACATGCATGCTATGTTGTAAATTTTAAAGTTTTGATCTCCACACCAAATGTGTTCTATGCTGAACGGTGCAAGTGTGGGAGATATGTTCTAGCTTGCCAAAACAAAAACATCTAATATCAAGAAAAGGATTTACTATTATATTTAAAATTATAGTGCCTCTTCCTAGGTTTAAAAGATGCATGCTGATGTGGTGGATTATAAAACTCTACAAGTGAAGATGGTTTTTATTTTATTTGAAAGCATTTACTTAGGTTTGTAAAAATTGGTTTCCTCTTTTAAGAATTGAATTTTTAATTTTTAATATAAGCTTCCTATTATCTATTTCAAATGCAAGAGATTCTAATATCTTTTATGCATTTTCTAATTCAATATGTGATATTGTCAATGAATCATGTAGCTCATTTAATTTAGAATGCTTCATGTTTAAAATGTCAAATTCATCTAACAAAGCTATGTGATTACTATCAAGAGTGGAATGATCTTTTCTTAAGCATTCATGCTCTTCAAAATTGAAAAATTAAATTTAATGCTAGCCTATAATTTTTAAGCTTTCTATATATATTATAAATTTTTTCAAAAGCTTTAAATAATTTATCATAGGTAAGCTTGCATACCTCCTCTTGATTAGAATGATCAAGATGATCTCATGCCATTAATAAAAGGTTGATTACCTCCTCTTCTACTTCAGTTCTAGAAGAGTTTGATGTTGATTCTACCCAGAAAGCTTTTTGGGACATTTGCTTGCCTTTCTTAAATTTAACTTTTTCTTCACCCTTCTCCTTACTTGGGTGAGCTTTAAGAGTTAGGCAATCAGACTTCACTTGCCCTAGCTTCCTGTATTCAAAGCATATAACATCAGAAAAAATTTTAGAAGTTTTATCATTCTTACCCTTATTCCATTGCTGATGAAGTTTTTTACTTTTTATTTAAAAATCCCTTGAATTATCTAGTCATTAGGGCAATATCATCACCATCTTATCCAGAAGAGTCGCTATTATAATCATTATCCTTTAAGTCTATAGTTTTCTCTTTTCTTCTTTCACCTACATTAAGCTGCCTTTGACTCACTCCTTACTAATAGGTAATAAGTGATCTAAGTAAGTTATATATGGAATAAAAATTTAGATCTTTAGATTTCATAATGGAGGGTTTTTTTGCATCATAGGAATATAGTAAAAAGAAAATTACTAACTTTTTCATAATTTGTAAGCTGTCTTCCTAAGACATGTAGGGAAATAACAATTTATATAAACCTAGTATACTTTTTAAAAATATATTCGCTAGGTTTAATGAGAAAGATTTTATAATCATGAAGAAGGATGTTTAGCCTAGATTGTTTTACTCCTTTATTCCTTCATATGTAATGAAAATTTTGTTCCTTCATATGTAATGAAAGGTTTGTCTCAAATCTCTTTACCAATTGAACAAGTAGAAACATGTATATAATCCTTGTATTTTAAAGCACAAAAAAAATAGTTCAAATATTTGGCATTCAGTTAGGATAAATATTTATCATCAGTAGTCCATTCAAAAAATTGAAATTTTAGTTTTAATGTCATTTAATAAATGAAAAGGTATAGAATATCCATCTTGTACTAGCATCCACATGCAATAATTAATTGATTATAAAATGGTGGACATGAGAGTTTTCTAAAAATCAAAAGAAATATTATAAAAAGGTGGTCTAGTTATTGAGTATCCTTCCACAGTGTAATAATAGCCAAAGTTAGCCATAGATCTTTTTTCAAAAGTTCTCTAAAACTTAATTTATAAATCTCACTCTCATACCACTTGAAAGTTTGTCAAGGTTATTAAAACCTAAAGATCTAGTCCCAAGGTTAACTAAGAGGGGGGTGAATTAGTTATTTAAAATTTTCTTTAATGAAAAAGAAATCATTTTGAATATTTTAAAACAAATGAATTATACGAAAGCAACATTAATTTCACAATAACAAAAATTAGAGATTTTGACCCCAAAATAAATCACATAGTAATGCAAAAATTAAATGCAAAAAAGTAAATAGAAAGAACACACCATATTTATATTTATTCGGTCAACTTGATCTACATCCACTCGCCAAAAATCTTCTTTCCAAGTATTGCACTGAAAGTAGTGTCTCTCCTTTGCCTCCACACCAAGGCAGAGAAGCCTTACAAAATTATTCCATCGACCCAGTGAGGTAGAGTATCTTAAATCCTTTTACTCCTTCTTGGAATAGGCAGAGAACCTTGGAATCCTTTTACTCTCATCTGGAGTAAGAAGAGAATCTTGAAATCATTTTTCTCCCTCCTAGAGAAGGAAGAGAACCTAGATCTAATGATAATGAAGATCTCTCTTATAGCCACCAAGAAATTAGAAAAGCAACTTGAAGAAGATATTAGAAACCTTGCTTGGAGAACTTTTATGAATCCCTCACAACTCCTCCTCACAAGGATTACTCTCTCTCCTAAGCACTCTCTCATCCTTCTTTAAGCTCTTTCTTAGATCAACTCTGCAGAAAAAGAATTCTCATAAGAATATTAGAAATCCTTAAATAGTTGGCTTAAAAAACCATAAATTTCAAGACATCCATCTTCTATTTGTACATTATGATACACTTATTATACGGTACAATCAGTTCAATTCAGATTCATTCATTAAGATCGTTTAGATGAACTATTTAACTTTTATAAGATATCAAACAATATGATCAAGATATCATACAACATAATTTATAGAAATGTCTTCTATTCGTTTAGGACAATCCTTGGGATAACCAACTTCATGCACGGATGATTGTTTAGCTCTATGGATATCTTACGGTAAGATCAGTGCAAAAATCATAGATCTTGTTTGGTACTATCAGTGAGATGGACAATTTTATACATGTTTAATCGTATAATACAAATTATATCATAGAGTACGATCAATCTTAATAATTTCTCATGATTTAATTGACATATATCAAAGGATTAATTAAGAAATATTTTAATTAGCTAGGGCATACAATATGAACCAAATATTACTTTATGATCAATATATAATTAGTATCTTTCTTAACTTTTGGTGGATAGGGTTTTTCTAAAGCACAACACTTCGTACCATATGAGTTAAAACTGTACAATATGAATTACTTTATATAGTACGGAACTAAGATAGTACAGTGTGAATCACATAAAAAAGCTCTCTAAAAATATTTTTATATATCCTTTTGTGTGTGTACAAGGTTACTAAAAAATGATATTCACCCTATTACATAATAAGACTCAAGAAAGGAGAAATACATAATAAAATGAAAATTAACTGTAACCCTAGTCTACCCAATATTGAGCTGATTAGAATTGCAAGTAAATGGTGGACTAATTTTTTAAAACTTTTGTGTACACAAACATTAAATAAAAATATCACAGAAACCAGAGGAAGTAGTAACATACATAATAATGTTTGTTATTGTCAAAATTACAGTATTTAAACCAGGTTTGCTTATAGAGGTATGCATAGGGATAAAATTAAAAGGATTAGAAATATTACTGGTTCTAATATCCAATCTCTCCCTTTGAAATATTTGGGTATCCCTCTTCATAAAGGTCATAAGAAAACCTTTTGTTTGATAAAATAGTTCTGAATATGATCAACAAATTTGCTAATTGGGAGTTTAATTTACTTTCTATGGGGACTAATCTGGTGTTAATAAAAAGTGTCTTATGCTCTGTTCTTATTTATTTACTTCAAGTTATTAATCCTTCATTGGAGTTTTGTGCTAGATTTGAAAGTCTTATTAACAAATATTTTGTTAGTTTTACTAAAAATAGTAAGAATATCCATTGGACTTCTTGGAACTTCTATTGCATCTGTTTCAGTGAGAAGGGTTTGGGGTGTAAACTAATATCTAATATTTTGAAATTTTCTCTTGAAAACTGTGGTGGAAGTTTAGAAGTCATACGTCTTTCTTAGCCAAGTATATGAATAAAAAATATTATAAAAATATTCATCCCACTGGGTGTTTCTTTTATAATGGACAATCTCCTACTTGGGATAGATTGTGTAAAATTGGATGGATTAGGGAGTATCATCTTCAATATGGTATTGGCAATGGATTTTCATACTTCTTGCTAAATGATTCGATGGGATATGATACCTTAGATTCCTTCTACAATACTTATTCTATTTCCAATTTAAAGGTTTACCATTTTTCTTGAATGGTAGGTCGAACAAAAACCTTCTTATGGAGCATATCCCTTATTCCATTATTGATGTTATTTGTGAGATCCCCATTAATTTACTTTCTAAAGATCATCTCTTTTGTAAACACACTCCTAATGAGATTTCAATTTTAGAGATGTGTGGAATGGGTTTAGAGAGAAAATTAACTTCCAAAATACTTATAATAAAAGTTGGAACTCTTTGACTCCCACCAATTTTTCTTTATTTAATTGGAACCTTATAAAAAGGTTTCATTCCTATCAATGTGAGACTAAAAAGGAAAAAGTCTGTTATTACTTCAAAATACTATTGCTGCTCTATTGAGGAATCTCTCAATCATATTTCTATAAATGACCCTATTAATTCTAGGGTTTGGCCTTTATTAGTTTATGAATTAAGTATTAATTTTAGGCATGACAATTTTAATTGTCTGGATATGCTCTATTTGGTTTTCTAATCACCCTAAGGGCCATATTCTTACAATTGTTCCTTTGATTATTATTTGGATTTTATGGATTGAGAGGAACAAAAGTAAGTATCAAGGTGTTACTATGAATGTTGATAGAATCATTATTATTCTCAAAAATAAAATTCATCAACTTCTTGTTAAGAGAGTTTCTATTTGCATGTTTTACATTCTTGCAACTTGTATAGTTTTGATGATTTCAAATATTATTATTTTAAGTTTTGTTATCTCCTAACACTTTTTCAAAGATTTGTTTTTGCTCTTGTGTGGACTAACATTTTAGGAAATTTGAACTCCAAACTAATGATGACTTCAAATCAAATTCAGCATAAGATAGTTTGTAAATTGAAGCTTGTATTTTGCATTGAGTTTGAGAGGGAGTGATTATAATTGTGTAAAAACACACACACTTAAGGAGATCTTAAAAAAAAGTATATTGATCATACGGGACAAACACAGTTCATACGGGACGATCAAGTCAATTATCTCCTCGGAAGAGCAATGGAACGAATAGGAAGCGAAGAAAATTTTTCTAAGTCCTAATCATCCAGGACAAATTTCCTATTCATCCCAGTACGAAATGGGCTTTGAAAAATTTTCGTTCAGAAGAAATTCATATTCATTCCAAGAAGAATGCTCTCTGAAAAATTTTTGTCCAAATGAACTCCAATTCGTCCCAGGATGAAATGTCCTCTGGAAAATTTTTGTTTAGAAGAAATCCATATTCGTGCCAGGATGAAATGCTCTCTGGAAAATTTTTATCTAGACGAACTCCAATTCATCCCAGGATGAAATCTCTGTAAAAATTTTATCCATACGAACTCATATTCATCCCAGGACGAAGCAAACTGACTCTTAAAAATTTGGCGACTTCCTACAGATTTTGGAACCGACCTATGGTATAACCATTTGTACCAAACAAACCTTATTCGTACGGGATGATTAATGTGTATGAAGTCAGTTCGTACCAATATACATTGGGTTCATTTCCAATTTAATTAAGTAACATCGTCTGGGATGATCCACAATCATACGGGATGATCCACTGCTGACAGACTTGAATTTTAGCAGTTTTTGGACGATTTTTTGTGTCTTTTCTATATAAAGTCCAATATAAACTGCCACTTAATCTTTTTGTCTACTTATATTCATGCCAATTGAAAGGAGAGTCAAGGTGAGAGTGTGAGAGAGTGTTTCAAGGAGAATTCTTACTGCTTGAGCGTGAAGGTTTCACTTGGTACTCAAAGGTAAGAGTATCTACTTTTGGTTTTTTATTACTTCACTCTTTTCTCTCTTCCTTCTAGATTTCTTGTAAAGAAGATCTATCAAGGAGATCTGGTTCTCTGCTGACACTTGGAGAGTGTGAACAGCCGAAGGGTTCTCTGCCCACACTTGTAGAGTGTGAATAGCCGAAGGGTTCTCTACCCATATTAGGAGAGTGTGAAAGGACGAAGCATTCTCTGCCTACACCGGGAGAGTGTGAAAGGACGAACAGTTCTCTACCAACATTTGGAAGAGTGTAAAAGGATGACGGTTCTCTGCCTTACCAGGTAGTGGTGGAAGAGAGTTTTGTAAAGACTTCTCCACCTTGCTGTTGGTGCAAAAGGAGAGTCACTAGTGGTATTAATGCAATAATCAGAGGGTGCCTCCAGGGAGTGGATGTAGGTCGTATTTGACTGAACCACTATAAATCTCGTGTCTTTTATTTTTTTGCTGCTTTTTATTTTTGTTTTACTGTTTCTAACTTATGGTTGAAAAATGTTTTCTATAAAATTTACTAAAGTTAATTTTCTTGGTTCTAAATTTTGAAGAGGGATAAAATTTTTTAATTACCAATTTACCCCCCCCCCCTCCCTCTTAGTTAGCCGCTAGGACATATGCTTAGGTTTAACAACCTAAATCATATTGATCAAGTAACAACAAGTGGTATCAGTGCTTTGTTTCAAAATTATAAGTTAGAGTACTTTTTGATTAACATAGATGGCTACATTTGGAAACTGAAATACACCTAAGGGTTACTCTATAACTAGACCTCCATTGTTCGATAATATTCCTTTTGATTTTTGAAAAATACGCATGTCTACATTTTTACAGTCACATGATTATTGTATGTGCATCTTAGTTCAGGAAGGGTATACAAAACCAACTAGACTAGTTGACGGAGTTAGAGTTGAAACACCTTTTATGGACTGGACAATAAAAGAATGTGACTTAGCACAACTGAACGCCAAATGCTTGCATAGTTTCTTTTGTGCACTTAAATCAGAAGATTACATACGGGTTTCTACTTACAAGAATGGAAATGACATATGGGATAGACTTTGTATAACATATGAGGGGACTAATGAGGTTAAGCAATCTAGACTTAATATCTTGTTGCATGATTATGAACTATTTTGTATGAAACCTAATGAATCAATTTCTGATATGTACATAAGATTCATACAAATAGTCACCTCTTTACATGTATTAGGTAAAGAACTAATGAATGTTGAAATGGTTAATAAGATTCTTTATTATTTGCCTACTACTTATGATGCTAAAATTACTGCAATTATAGAGTCTAAAGATCTAAATATTTACTCTATTGACAATCTTCTTGGTTCGCTAATTGCTTACGAGCAAGGAGTTAGCCAAAGAAAGATTGATGCAGGTGAACCATGAAAGGAGAAGAATATAGCATTGAAAGTGGAGGAGTCTGAGAGTGAACACTCATAACCTGAGGATGAAGAC
>NW_021318533.1:736802-828775 GCF_001605985.2 Dendrobium catenatum
GGATTTAGTAAAATCTCAAGTGTTAGGGGGGTATCCTTTTATCCTTGAGAGCTTTTATCATTAATTTATAAAATGAATTCATATCTTTCTAAAATTTGATTTGTATAATTTGATCTATAAATCTTGCTCTACTGATTCATCCTTAAAATTTTTAAAATCTTTTTCAAATTTGCATAGGATGATTTTAAATTTTCATGATTTTTATTCAAGTTATCAAATTCATCAAGTAATTTTATGTGTTTGTCATCAATTAAAGCTTGATCTTTCATAAGGATTTCATGATTATTTTATAGTTCTTCAAATTCTAGACTTAGACTAGCATGCATTTTCTTCATTTTCCTATATGTATCATACATGTGTTCAGAAACTTCAAAAAGTTCATCATAAGTTAAGTCACATACCTCTTCTTGATCTGACTGATCAAGAATATTGGCCATTAAGCACAGATTAATGACTTCCTCTTCCTTTTCTGTCTCTGACGAATCCGAAGCTGAGTCTTGCCAAAAAATCTTTGAATTTCTTCTTGCCCTTCTTCACAAATGATTTCTCTTCTACCTTCTCCTTGCTAGGAGTGGCTTTAAGTTTCAGGCACAATCTATCTTAATATATCCAGGTTTCTTGCACTCATAGCAAATCACATCATTTGAAACCTTGACTTTCTATTGAATTTACCTCTATACATTGCTGGCGGTCTCCTATTTCTCTTCAGTAATCTGTTTTAGTCATAATAGTGAATGCTCTCACACCTCAGTCTCATGAGTGTTCATCTAGACGTCCTCCACTTTCATGCTAATATTCTTTTTCAATGGTTCGTGTTCACCTCTATTTGTTTGCTTACACTCCTTCTCGAAGCAATCTAGTGAACCAAGAAGATTTCAATGAGTAAATATTTAGATCTTTGCGCTACCATATAATTCTTAATTGACAGATAGATTTTTGTCATATCATATAAGATAAGTATGACATACTAATATAATGTCTATATCGCATTTCAACATTCATTAGTTCTTTACCTAATACATGTAAAGAGGTGACTATTTGTATGAATCTTATGTACATATCAGAAATTGATTCATTAGGTTTCATACAAAATAGTTCATAATCATGCAACAAGATATTAAGTCTAGATTGCTTAACCTCATTAGTCCCCTCATATGTTATACAAAGTCTATCCCATATGTCATTTCCATTCTTGTAAGTAGAAACCCGTATGTAATCTTCTGATTAAGTGCACAAAGAAACTATGCAAGCATTTGGCGTTCAGTTGTGCTAAGTCACATTCTTTTATTGTCCAGTCCATAAAAGGTGTTTCAACTCTAACTCCGTCAACTAGTCTAGTTGGTTTTGTATACCCTTCCTGAACTAAGATGCACATACAATAATCATGTGGACTGTAAAAATGTAGACATGCGTATTTTTCAAAAATCAAAAGGATATTATCGAACAATGGAGGTCTAGTTATAGAGTAACCTTAGGTGTATATTTAGTTTCCAAATGTTGCCATCTATGTTAATCAAAAAGTACTCTAACTTATAATTTTGAAACAAAGCACTGATACCACTTGTTGTTACTTGATCAATATGAATTAGGTTGTTAAACCTAAGCATATGTCCTAGCGGCTAACTAAGAGGGAGGGGGGGGGGGGGGTAATTGGTAATTAAAAAAATTTTATCCCTCTTCAAAATTTAGAACCAAGAAAAATTAACTTTAGTAAATTTTATAGAAAACATTTTTCAACCATAAGTTAGAAACAGTAAAACAAAATAAAAGCAGCAGAAAAATAAAAAAGACACGAGATTTATAGTGGTTCAGTCAAATACGACCTACATCCACTCCCGGAGGCACCCTCTGATTATTGCATTAATACCACTAGTGACTCTCCTTTTGCACCAACAGAAAGGTGGAGAAGTCTTTACAAAACTCTCTTCCACCACTACCCGGTAAGGCAGAGAACCGTCATCCTTTTACACTCTTCCAAATGTTGGTAGAGAACTGTTCGTCCTTTCACACTCTCCCGGTGTAGGCAGAGAATGCTTCGTCCTTTCACACTCTCCTAATATGGGTAGGAAACCCTTCGGCTATTCACACTCTACAAGTGTGGGCAGAGAACCCTTCGCTGTTCACACTCTCCAAGTGTCAGCAGAGAACCAGATCTCCTTGATAGATCTTCTTTACAAGAAATCTAGAAGGAGAGAGAAAAGAGTGAAGTAATAAAAACCAAAAGTAGATACTCTTACCTTTGAGTACCAAGTGAAACCTTCAACGCTCAAGTAGTAAGAATTCTCCTTGAAACACTCTCTCACACTCTCACCTTGGACTCTCCTTTCAATTGGCATGAATATAAGTAGACAAAAAGATTAAGTGGCAGTTTATATTGGACTTATATAGAAAAGACACAAAAAATCGTCCAAAAACTGCTAAATTCAAGTCTGTCAGCAGTGGATCATCCCGTATGATGTGGATCATCCCAGACGATGTTACTTAATTAGTTGGAAATGAACCCAATGTATATTGGTACGAACTGACTTCATACACATTAATCATTCCCGTACGAATAAGGTTTGTTTGGTACAAATGGTTATACCATAGGTCGTTCCAAAATCTGTAGGAAGTCGCCAAATTTTTAAGAGTCAGTTTGCTTCGTCCTGGGATGAATATGAGTTCGTATGGATAAAAATTTTTACAGAGATTTCATCCTGGGATGAATTGGAGTTCGTCTAGGATAAAAATATTTCCAGAGAGCATTTCATCCTGGCACGAATATGGATTTCTTCTAAACAAAAATTTTCCAGAGGGACATTTCATCCTGGGACGAATTGGAGTTCGTTTGGACAAAAATTTTTCAGAGAGCATTCTTCTTGGAATGAATATGAATTTCTTCTGAATCGAAAATTTTTCAAAGCCCATTTCGTACTGGGATGAATAGGAAATTTGTCCTGGATGATTAGGACTTAGAAAAATTTTCTTCGCTTCCTATTCGTTCCATTGCTTCTTCGAGGAGATAATTGACTTGATCGTCCCGTATGAACTGTGTTTGTCCCGTATGATCAATATACTTTTTTTTAAGATCTCCTTAAGTGTGTGTGTTTTACACAATTATAATCACTCCCTCTCAAACTCAATGCAAAATACAAGCTTTCAATTTACAAACTATCTTATGCTGAATTTGTTTGAAAGTCATCATAGTATTTTGTATCCTAAATTTATGCAATCCCTAAATAGACAAATGAATAGTAGTAGACTTAGGAATCCTTTTCCAAAAGTCAAATGTAATAATTATGGATTGATTGGACACATAGCTCACACCTGTACTTTAAAGTCAGACATTTTTACAAAACCTTTAGTCTTTGATATTTTCAGTGCATTAAGAACAAGGCTTGTAGTAATTGATTTGAATGCTTAATTAAAAATATTTTCTGCAACATTGATATGTATTTTCTAGTTAACATATTTGTGTGTTTTTTATGATTTTGTTTATCTTGTGTTTGTGATTGTATGTAATCTAGTTTTTGTTTTTGTGATTTTATGCATTTTTGTTGTGTTTTAGTTTTTTATTAAGTACATGTTTTAAAAATTTTAAGTGACAATCATCCAGGATTAAATATTTTCGTACGGGATGAATTGTGTAGTGTGTCAAACTGTCAGATTTTAAATCGTTTGCATGTAGTTTTTTTTAGTTTTTAATTTTCACTTCTTCTGTACGATCGTCACGATCGTCCAGGATGAAATTGTTCAAACAACGGGAAGATTAAATGACAGTTAAACGGATAAGGTATTCTTTAATGATATATTTTGTACGTACGAACCATTGGTTCATCCGGACGAACACATGTCGGTTCGATGTAGGGGACGATTTCAACTGCCATTAAAATGATCATAAGTTCTGATCGTCCAGGACAAACACGTGTTCGTCTGTATGATCGTTTTGGTCAAAAGTCTGTACGAAAGGATGCTTTGTAAGTTGCATGATTATGAAAAGCCATTTTATTTTGGACTCATTCATTCATCCATACGAAATTTTTTTCATACGTGACAAACATAAATTTCATCTATACGAACAGCCATTTTTCAATAAATTGGTGGGCTTTTGAACTCAATAGTCATCACTCACACATAACTTTCAAAACCTTTCATCCTTTAGATCCTTTTCAATGGCAAGTTCAAGCAAGCGACAAAAGACTCTAGCCAAGGGACCACCTAAAAACTCTTCCGAAAACTTTGTTTCTAAAGCCAATGAAGAGTCTTTTCCCAGATTCGTGTCCGCTAAGGTCACCCCCTCTAGAATTCTTATCCAGGATCAACTGACCTTTCAGGTAATGAACTTGTTTGCTTTAACTCAGTTTGGTTTCATCCTCACACTAGTTTATCTCTACAACAAAGAAACCTTTCACTATTTCCTGGCCAACATGTCTTTCAACTCCGACCATTCTGTAATTCATTATTATGTCTTTAAGAAAAAAGTTGAAATCACCAAGGCTGGCCTAGGAATCTTTTTTAAACTTAAGAACTAAGAAAACTAGAGCACATACCTTGACCACCACTTTTGAATTTGAATGGTCTGAAATTAATTCAATGATTAGAGGAATCATTTTTAATGAGCATATGCCTAAAGTATCCAGTCTCATTCGTAATGCTCGTATCATCCAACATGTTCTTAGAACTTCTATAATTTCTAAAGCTGGTGATAGAATCAACATTACTCCTCTTCTTTCTATGGTAATCTACTTGATTATGACTAAACAACCTATAGATGAAGCCCAACTAATCCTTTACTATCTTTATGGACTCTCTGAAATTGGTCATATCAAATATAAAAGAAAGAAGAACATTGCCTTAGGACATCTAGTTGCCTATATTCTGGAAAAGAAATACAATTTGGTTCATCCTGATCAAGATTTTGAAGAACCGCTCTACTATAATGACGGATCATTTAGAGCAATCTTCAATAAAGATAAACCAAGTAAAACACATGTCATTAGTTATACTGAGGAAGAACATGAAGCTGCACCTGCACCTACTAATGAACCAAATTATCAGGATTTAGTTCAAAGATTTGACTATTTAGAGACTCACTTTGATCAAAGGTTTGATCAAATTGAAGCTTATATGCAACAGCAGGATATATAGTACACTCAACATATGGGATTTATGCAAGAATAGATAAACGATATAAATTCCAATATGCTTATGATGAGTAGCTATTTCAACTTCTTCGGTACTGCACCTCCTCCAAATCAGGGTCCATCAGAATGATTTCATGTACTTGATTATGTGTTTTCTTTAGTTGATGTGTTAGTTTTGTGATTTAGGAAAATGTGATGTATTTTCTTTTCATTAGATGTTTTTATTTTTGAATCTTATGTCGTATTGATATAATTTGTTGAGATTGTAATATCCTTTATTTTGATATCAATATAAGTTATCCTATTTTGAATTTAATCTTATTTTTAAAATGTGTGTTAGCCCATATGAAAATCGTTATAACTTTTTATCTTAAGAGTGTTATACTTTAAAATGAAAGTTAAAATTAAATTCATTAGAAAATTTAATTTTTCTAAATTTAAGTTTTGCTTATAACTTGATTTGATTAAGATTGTCAATTTCATGTCTCTTATTTAGACTACATTAATGTCTAATATGATTATTATAATTGTGATGTTTTCTTATTTTGTATTTCACTTATCAATAAATATTTATGCACTTAGAAAATTTTGAAAATTTTTATTATTAATTTTGGAAAGAATACGATTACTCTTGAAAAATGTACAAAAAATTAAAAGGAATGCGCAAAGGTTTGTAATTTGAAAAAGAGGCACAAAATAAGCCCACAAGTGAAAGATGCACAAAAATGTGCCACAAATTTGAAAAAGATGCACAAAGCACCCTATGTGGTAGTTAATTCTTTCCAAAATCTTTTAATCTCTTAATTCAAATTAATTTTTGTTATATTTTTATTCCATATTGAAATTTGAAATATACAAATTTTTTATTCATCCTTTTTGCAATGATTTTCTCTATCTTAGTTCTAAATCTACTCATGTTTTTTATATATACTTTTTATTATCAATGTTATATCTCTTCTTAAATTCTATGAATTGCTATAATTTGCTTAATGTTTTAATTTTATTTGCAAAATTTATTTCAATCACTTTTAAGGATCAATTATCAAAGGATTATCATATGACTGCTTATATTTTTTGTCTTTTTTTCTTCTCTTTTTACTGTTGTCAAAAAAGGAGAAAAAATATTATTTTTTTGTATCCTTGTTCGTATTGTATTTCTATTTCGTAGTATTATTTTTGTTGCATTTTAAAATTAAAAAAAGGGAGAGATAAAACTATTGTGCAAAGCCTCCTTATTTTCAAATGTTCATCAATTTAGGAGGAGTTTAGGAGATTCATAAAATTTGAAAATTATATAAATTATAATTTTTTTGTCATCATCAAAAAGGGGGAGATTGTTAAGAGAGTTGCTATTTGCATGTTTTACATTCTTGCAACTTATATAGTTTTGATGATTCCAAATATTATTGTTTTAAGTTTTGTTATCTCCTAACACTTTTTGGAAGATTTATTTTTGCTCTTGTGTGGACTAACATTTCAGGAAATTAGAACTCCAGACCAATGACGACTTCAAATCAAATTCAGCATAAGATAGTTTATAAATTGAAGCTTGTATTTTTCTTTGCATTGAGTTTGAGAGGGAGTGATTGTAATTGTGTAAACACATGCACACTTAAAGAGATTTAAAAAAAAATATACTGATCATACGGGATGAACACAGTTAGTACGGGACGATCAAGTCAGTTATCTCCTCGGAAGAGCAATGGAACGAACATGAAGCGAAGAAAATTTTTCTAAGTCCTGATTGTCCAGGATAAATTTCCTATTTGTCCCAGTACGAAATGGGCTCTATAAAATTTTTGTTCAGATGAAATTCATATTCATTCTAGGACGAATTGCTCTCTGGAAAATTTTCATCAAGATGAACTCCAATTCGTCCCATAATGAAATGTCCTCTAGAAAATTTTCATTCAGACAAAATCCATATTCGTGCCATGACGAAATGCTCTCTGAAAAATTTTTGTCCAAATGAACTCTAATTCATCCCAGGATGAAATGTCCTCCGTAAAAATTTTGTCCTGGCAAACTCATATTCGTCCCAGGACGAAGCGAACTGACTCTTGAAAATTTGGTGACTTCTTGCAGATTTCGGAACTAACATATGGTATAACCGTTTTTACCAGATGAACCTTATTCGTATGAGACGATTATCGTGTACGAAGTCAGTTCGTACCAATATACATTATGTTCATTTCCATATGAATTAAGTAACATCGTCTGGGACGATCCACGATCGTACGGGACGATCCACTGCTCACAGACTTGAATTTTAGCAGTTTTTGGACAATTTTTTTTGTCTTTCCTATATAAAGTCCAATATAAACTGCCACTTGATCTTTTTGACTACTGATCTTCATTCCAATTTGAAGGAGAGTCAAGGAGAGAATATGAGAGAGTGTTTGAAGGAGAATTCTTACTACTGGAGCATGAAGGTTTCACTTGGTACTCAAAGGTAAGAGTCTCTACTTTTGGTTTTTTTTATTACTTCACTCTTTTCTCTCTTCCTTCTAGATTTCTTGTGAATAAAATCTATCAAGGAGATCTGGTTCTCTGCCAACACTTGGAGAGTGTGAACAGTTGAAGGGTTCTCTGCCCACACTTGGACAGTGTGAACAGCTGAAGGGTTCTCTGCCCACACTAGGAAAGTGTGAAAGGATAAAGGATTCTCTACCTACACATGGAGAGTGTGAAAGGATGAACGGTTCTCTGCCAACACTGCTAAGAGTGTAAAAGGATGACGGTTCTCTGTCGTACCGGGTAATGGTGGAAGAGAATTTTGTAAAGGCTTCTCCGCCTTGCTGTGGGCGCAAAAGGAGAGTCACTAGTGGTTTTAGTGCAATACTTGGAGGGTGCCTCCGGGAGTGGATGTAGGTCGTGTTTGACCGAACCACTATAAATCTCGTGTCTTTTATTTTTCCGCTGCTTTTTATTTTTGTTTTATTGTTTCTAACTTGTGGTTGAAAAATGTTTTCTATAAAATTCACTAAAGTTAATTTTCTCAGTTCTAAATTTTGGAGAGGGGTAAATTTTTTTAATTACCAATTCACCACCCCCCCCCCTTCTCTTGGTTAGCCGCTAGGACATAAGCTTTGGTTTAACAACCTAATTCATATTGATCAAGTATCAACACTTCTTACTTTGAACCTCCTGAATTCTAAGCACCTTATGGTAAAAGATTCTTGGTCTACTTTCTTTAACATAAAGGTGGCCTGCAATAATGATATTATCAAACTCTATATCTTTCATTGGTGCAAGCTTGTTATTAATTAAATTAAAGTTAATATGGATGGATAGGTGAATATGTTAGTTGTTGGGTTATGTGGTGTTATTTAGGATAACTAAGGTATTTTTATTCTTTTTTTTTTCTTCTTGGATTCCCATATACAACGTTATTAGGGTTGAAATGCAAGCTTTATACCAAGCTCTTCTTATTTGTATTGATAATCAGTAGAGGAATATATAAATTGAATTGGATTCTAAAATGCTCATCTCTCTTATTATTAAGAGATCTTGTAAGAATATATCCCTCTTGTCTTAATTCAGAAAAAATAAGAATATGCTGGAGTTATGTCATTATAAGATCTCTCATATATAGAGTAAATGCAATTTAATTATTTCCTAACTAGCTTGCCAAAAAAGGCACTTCTATTCCTAATACTTTGCATTACTCTAGCTTGAATAATCTATATTAGATTTAAGGGAATGGTAAGGATGGATAGAATTGGTTACCCCTATATGAGGAATAGATTATTTTTTTTAGGTTTCTCTGCTTCGTGTTTCATCGTTTTGCTCTCTTTTTGCCCCTCTTGTATAGTTTGGTTTTGTGTGGATTAGTTGGATGGTTTTTTTTTTTTGGTTGTTCAGTTTGGTGGTGCTAGTTTCTTTGGAGCTGGTGAGGATTCAGTGGTTGGCATTTTTGGGTTATTTGATTTTGTTCTACTGGTTAGTTGTAGTGCTTTTAAGGGGGCATGTGCTTTTATGGGGGCATGTTGTTATGGTGTTGTCTTTTATTATTTGGTCGTTATGGGTGTTGATGGTTTCTACTTGTTGGCTTCTATATTCTAGTTAGTTTTGGTTGTTTTAGGTGTTGGAGTTTCCATTGGTTGACGTCTATGTTTTGGTGTCATTCGTGGTAAGTCGCCTCTTTGTCGGAGGTTTTGTTATTTGATCATTTTTTAGTTTCTTCCTTTCTTTTGGGTTGAGTATATTTTTTCCTTTAGCCTTCTTTTACTCCTGGTTTGTTGGGTATTCTTTTTGTTATTTGTTGTTTTCATTTTAGGTGAACTACTTTATTTTGGGTGTCCTTATGTTGACTGTGTGTGCTCCAATTTGCATGTGGATCCATCTGTTATGTACATGATGGATTTCTTTATCATTAGTTTTGATTTCTTGCTTTTTTTTAATTGATGTTTTTTTTTTTTTTTTTTTTTTTTTTTTTTTTTTTTTTGCATATTCGATCGCATCGTTGGTCCACAATTGATTTATTCTTAGATGTTTATCATTTTGGCTTTTTTTGGGTATGCTTCTTGTTGTCCTTTTCTTCTTTATAACTAATATGCAATTTTAGACTCCATATGTTTTTTTTGTCTTGTAGCTCTTTAAGGATTTATTGATTTTTCGATCCCCATTGAGGACATTATACTCCCATTTTTTATATTAACACATAAGCTCACTATGGCATTATCCTATATATATATATATATATATATAATGTCATTCCTATTAAATATTTAGGTACCCCTCTTTTTAAGGGGAGAAAAAGAAATACTCTGTTTGATAATATTTTTATGATGTTTCAAAGAAAACTCTTAAACTAGTCATCTAATTTTCTTTCTTTTGGTGGTAGGTTGGTTATGATTAAAGGTGTTTTAAACTCGATTCCTATTTTTATTTTCCACACTTTGCAACCTTCCTCCACTACTTTTCTAAGAATGGAGAGAATGCTCAATAATTTTTTTTGGGGATCGAAAAACAATCATTCTTGTATTAATTGGGCTTCTTGAAATAATGTTTGTGGGGTTTTCAATGAGGGGGCTTTAGGTTGCAAGAATATTTTAGATAATGTTCATGCTTTCTCTCATAAATTATAGTTTTCTTTTATAGTTAAAAATAGCTTGTGGGCTCGGTATATTAATGTTAAATATTGCAAAGATCTTCATCATCTGGTTTTCAACTATAAATCTTCTGACTCTTTTGTTTGGAGAAGGCTTTGCAACATCAATTGGGAGGCTAAGTAATTTATTCAATGGGGCTTAGGAAAGGTGATATTTCTTTCTGGCAAGATAATTGGTTGGGTACTTTTTCTATTGTTAGCTATCTTAACACCCATACTAATAATAATACTAAGGTTCACACTTTTATTCAAAAAGGTGCATGGAATGTTAGTAAATTGTTGGAGGTTATCCTGGATGATATGATTGATAAAATTTTGCATGTTCCATTACAATTACAATGCAAGGATAAAATTCTTTTTAATTTATCTTCTTCTGGTAATTTCAATTTGAAGAAGTTTGGGATGCTCTTAGAATTAAAGGGGATGTCTCTCAAATATTTGCTTATAGTTAGCATAACAATATTCATTTATCTTATTCTATTTTGGTTTAGGTGTATCTTAAAGGTTACCTTTCGGTCGATAATTTACTTTGGAGATTAGGGTTTACTTTTCCTTCTAAGTGTTAATGTTGCTTTAATATTGAGAGTGTAAATCATGTTTTTTTTTTTAATGGGGTGATTGCCCAAAAGGTTTGGTGCCATTTTTTTAATTTGGTTGACAAAGGTATTATGAATGCTAATTGCGATGTTGCATCCATTCTTAAATATTGGTTCAGTAGCACTAAATATCACATCTACAATTTAATGTTGATTCTGATTATGTGGTATGTTTGGAAGGCTATGAATGACTCTAAGCATAATGAGATTAAGATGGATGCTAACCAAATTATTACCAATATTAGAAATAAATTTTTGCACTTTCAGTCTATCAATCTTATTTCTATTAAAAACTTTAAAAATTGTCATCATTTAGCTTTTCAACTTGGCATTCCTATTATGATAGTTTTAAAGGGTTTGCTTTTGCTTTCTAGATTGTATTAGGTTTTCTTCTTTTAATGCAATTTGCATTTCTTCAAAAAAAAAACTTGGCATTCCTATTGATGGTGGGTCGGTGGAAAAAATTGATCGTATTGTGACATGGTGCAAACCATCCTCCCCTTATGTTAAACTGAATTCAGATGGGTCAATTGGTACTATTTTTATGAGCATTGGTGGTATCATTCTTAATCATAATGGTGGGGTTATTGCTACCTCTTCTGGTCCACTTAATTTATGTATTGTCACTACTGCTGAGCTTATAGGTTTATCTCACGGGTTGAATATCTGTTATAGATTGGGCATAGAGCATGTGGCAATTAAGGTTGATGCTAAACTTTTAATTCATATCATTCAAAAAGAGGTGACTGGGAATCCTCATGATTTCTATATTATTAGAAAAATCAAGCTCTCTCTCTCTCTCTCTCTCTCTCTCTCTCTCTCTCTCTCTCTTAACTACACTATTTCTCATATTTTCTGTGAAAGTAATTCTTGTGCGGATTGGTTGGCAAAATTTGGATGTCACATTGATGTTTTATAAGAATTTGATGTTTCTAATCTTCCTACTTTGTAAAGAGGTATGGTTAACCTAAACAAATGCGAGCTTCCTTATATTCATAATGCTTGATTGATCATTCTTTTGTGTTCTTCCGCCTTGTTTCTGGTTCTATTTTTGATGCATCGGACACCTCTAGTTGTCAGCTCTCTAGTTAATGTGTGTATGTGCTTATGGTATGGTTGTGCTGGTAGCTGTTATATGAAGTTGTTAAATATCATCAGTTTGCTTTAGGTGGATTAGTTTTTGTGTTAGCTGCTATGTGGTTGGATATATTTTCTGTTATTCTGACATTCGTAATAATGCATAATGCTTTTGTAAGTTCTCTGATTAATGTGTGTTTCTATTGTGCTGGGTGTTGTTATCTGGAGTTGTTATATATTCTCGGTTTGTTTCAGGAGAATTGATTTTTTGGGTTGTCTGCGAGGTGGTTGGATATGTTTTCTGTTTATTCTGACATACTTTTGGTGGGTGGTTGTTGTCGATTTGTCTTGGGGTCCCAGGTCCTTCTTTAATTGTTATTTTCTATTGCCCTAATTTTTGGCTGTTTGGAGGTTGTATTGCTGCGAGATATGCAGAGAATTGTGACAGGATCAATTCTGGGAAGTCTGGTGCTCTTTACACGGTTCTTATAGTGTATTTTATTGGTGATATTTATGGTACCTTGCTACTCATTACTCTGGCCGTGGTTGCTATATTTGCTCTCATTGAAACTGGTAGTTTGGCTGACATTGGGCTTAACACCTTATCTCTCTTTTTTAATAACAACTATTTGAACTTTTACCTTTGTCTTTACTGGTTTCATCCTCTTTGTCACATTACCCTTTTGTGTTGGAGTGTCTTAATTGTGCAGATTTGGAGGCTGGATAATTGGCTCTACATTTTTTGCAAGGAGATCGCGGTCTCAAGATTTTTTGGTAATTGGAGGTTTGCCTATTTTTTTTGCAGGAAGAATGTGCTGATTGCTCTTTTCTAGTTCTTCCTTTTTTGGGTGATGTCTACTTGCAGCCCTAGAATATCAGTAGGTATTTTTATAAATCTTAGTATAATGAATCACCAACTCTTTGGTTTTATTTTGTTCTATTTTGTAGCTCCTGTGAGCATTAGTGAGCTTGGGGTTTCTTTTAAGGACCTTAAATCCTTTTTTGAATTACTGCGTAGGCTCCTCCGAAGATTTACACCAAAAAAAAAATAAAAATAAAAATATATATATACTTATTGACATAATAATTAAATATAAATTTATGTTGTTATAGTTGAACAATATATTAGTACTAGCTTTTTTTATTATTATGATAGATTCAGTTTCTATATTGCATAGTAATTAAATAAAAATATATATAGTTATAGTTGAACAATATATTAGTACTATTATGAATTAATTAGATTTCCCACACTTTAATATATCACATATTGTATTATTTCTATCATATATTTAATGCAAATATTATTGAAGCTATAAAAATATCTCTGATTGTTAATAATATTGTTATTTTATTTTAAATGTTATTCTCATTATCATGAATTCAACTTCTTTGTTCCATATTAATTGAAAGAATCTTAAGATTCAAGTAACAAGTGAGAAGAAACAAAAATAAAAAAAAAAAAAAAAAAAGGTATCAAGTGAAAAGCAGTGAGAAGCAAAACCTTCTAACAGAAAAGAAGCTAAAGAGGGATAAAAGTATGTCTTCTAACAAAAAATTACAAGTTTAAGAGTTGTATTTCCTAAGGTGTATTTTTTTCACTTTATAAAACTTATTTTATATGATAAATTATAAACTTAAAAAATATTATTAAAAAAATTTACATATTTCAAAACGCATTCAAATTTATATGAATTTTAACCTTCAAAAATAAAATAAACATATTTTATATATTATAAATTTATATTATTTAAAGATTTTGATAAATATCTCATTTTATTATTTTAGCATATCAAAAATAAATTTTATATTTTTAATTTAATTTAAATAATATTTTTTTTTTTTACAATCTAGTTCAAAAAGTTTAATCCTTATATTGCATGTGAACATCAGATTACATCAACTTATTTATGTGATAATATGTGATAATATATCTCATTTCTAATAATTAGCTTTTCGAAATAATATTTTATTTATTTAAATTATACTATCTTATTATTATTTAAATAATATAAAAAAAATGATGTCAACACTTTATGCAATTAATACAAACAAAAATTATGTTTTAAAATCCAGTGATTAATGCATTACTCCCTCAGCATCCTTCCAGCCTCTCTTAACTCTATAAAACACTCAACCTCTTGAACCAATTCACCTCCAGCTTTCACAAAAGCAACATTTGGTTTTCTCTCACTCATTGCTCTCCTCCTCTACTGTTCTCTTGCAAATATTTGTAGTAGAAGAAGGGGAAAATGGTGAAGTTCTCGAGAGAGTTGGAAGCTCAGCTTATTCCAGAGTGGAAAGACGCATTCGTCAACTACCGTCAGCTCAAGAAGCAGGTCAAGAAGATTAAGATTTCCCTCCATCAAAGGTTGGATCCCGATGCTGCCGCAGCCGGGGACGAAGAAATACCCAGCTTCGGAATTTCCATCTTCGACGGTTTTCGCGCTCTTGCTGCCGGTTTCACCTCGACATCTAAACGCGACCATCGCGATTTATCTATTACGGTATATACGAATCTGCCATTCCTCATTCATTTTCCCTCTCAATTTTGCTGCGAGATTCTTCCAAATCGGGTGTTCTCGGTTAAAAGAAACATGCCAATCTCAGAATGGGAGCGAGGTCGGCGAGAAAATGGTGTTCGAGAAGCGATGAATTCCACGGAATTGTTTCGCCAACTTGATCTGTGGTGATCTGAGGATTTTTGTCCGTTTTCTAGTTTTCCTTACAATGAATAATAGGAAATAGAGAAATATCTGGCTCTGTTTATTCTTCTTTTCCCCTCACCTTTTCTCCATTTTTTTTTTGGGGGCCATTTCACTCTCAACCGTATCACACGTGACCGTACAATTTGTCTTTCCCTTAATAATTATATCTTATTTCGTTCAGTGCGACGACGATAGCGCAGAGGAAGTGGAACCCGTTCAATCCACTGAGGTTGAGGTAACTAATTGCTAAATTTCTATCGTTCCTTAGCTATTGAATAATTTTAATCTATTCCCTAATTTGAAAATCAAATTCGTGTATAAACAAAAGGAAAAGAGTTTTTTCAATAAACTGGAAAAGGAACTTGAAAAAGTGAACAAATTCTACGAGACAAAGGAAAGAGAGTTCTGCGAGCGCGGGGAAGCCCTAAACAAACAGCTACAGATCCTCCTTGATTTAAAGAAAATCCTCGACGAGCATTTCCGTCGCCGTCAACATCGGCGTTGCTCATCTCCCAGTAAGGGCGCCTTTCTTGATCGATTCAACTCGTCACCCATATCCGGTAGTAACTATGATCAGGCCCTGTTTCCCGTTTTCTCCTTTGATCAATTAGCACTGACATTAAACTCATTGTCGCCGCAGATCGAACAAGCGAAACGGATGTGCCGGTATCGGATAGCTCGACGTCACCTGCGATCTCAGAAGAGGTGATCTCGGCTCTGGAGAAAAACGGCATCAGCTTCGTAGGGTCAGCTAGGTCGAAGGCAAAGAAGGGCGCAAAGCCAAAGGCTGCGACGATGAGGATTGACATCCCGGCAACGACTCCCGGGAAGACCATTTCAGCCATTACCTCAATGGTGTGGGAGGATCTCGTCAATGGAGCCAGAAAGGAAGGTGAATGCGGCGGCGATTACATCAGCCGGAAGAAGATACAGTGCGCGGAGAAGATGATCCGCGGCGCTTTCATTGAGCTGTATCGAGGCCTTGGACTGCTAAAGAACTACAGGTATGTTGCCTGTAACCACTTTTGTTGCTCCTGCAGGTTTCTTACTTATTTTGTTAGTTGTTTTCACGTGGGTATGATGATCCTTTTGGTCAATCGCACCAAACGACGTGGCTGTTATTAGTATAAACGTCAGTCCGACGACCACAGTAATCATGAATTTAATTTTGTTTAATTTTTTTAATAATATGATAACGGGCTACTTATTTATGGTTTTTTTTTTTTCAGTTCACTAAATATGATTGCCTTCACCAAGATATTGAAGAAGTACGACAAGGTAAATAATTGTGAGTCTTTCCAGGACATGTGCAGCAACTATATTTCATCATAATATATGTAATTATAAAATAAATGAAAATAAAATTAGAAAATTTTAAATAAATATTAAAAACATGAGATTTTTACTTAAAATAATACGAGACTTGATATTTTTATGCGGTTTTTTTAGAGGACCACATAAATTTATTATTTTCTAATTTAAATTTAATTATTTTATAGTTTTAATAAAATATTTGTTATCTAAATAACTATTTATATGTCTTAGGAACTCTTACATACATTTTTTGGAAAAATTTTCGTGAAGCTGAAGTTCTTCCTTTTTAAGAAATAACGTATAATTTGATATGCAAAGTCATGCAACAGGTGTTATCTTTCTTTTTTTTTTTTTTTTTTTTTTTTTAAGGATGTTACAATATTTACACACTAAAGTCCCATAATTTTTATTTTTTAGGATGGGATATAAACCCGAACCAACTGAAAGACTGATTATAGTTAATTTAGATAGAAATTTTCTAAAAAAGAACTAAATAAATAGATATGTTGGCAATAAAATATAGCATAAAAAATAATAGGCGTAATTACCCGGAATAAAAGATATTAAAAAACATTAAAGAAAGGTAGATAAAGAGGAAAAAAATGAGAATCTCTATCCCACACTCTTCCTCGTATATCTTTCTATATCTCTATCATTAGACACAATAATAAATTGGGTATGGAATATTTAAAAATTTAGCTATTTAATGGTTTTAAATTAAAATTAGGATTACGATAATTACAGGCATGTCTAAAATTGTCCTGTAATAAAGAAAAAGTATTTTATCTCATCAACTTTAAATCAAGGAAGAATTTGATAATATTGAAAAGGTAACAAAGGTAAAAGTGGATGAAGTTCGCTCTGTCAGGCAAGTTAAAAAATATTTGCTAGTTTGTCACGCTAAAGAAATTTATAGAAAAAGGGAAAATAATAAAGCTTGTAATCTGTTTTATTTTTACTCTAAATTTCATCCTAAGTATTCAATCGTATAATTTGGAATTGATAAAAAAAACCTAATTATTATTATATTGTTTTCCTAAACAAAGCTCTTTGATAGTAGCCTAATGCTGGGCTATATATGAAGATCTTATTCCTGTATTCAAATCTTTTCAAATAAGATGAGATGAAAACGGGGAGCATGACATATGTTCCACAGAACATAATTCATCAGTCAGAAAATTCCTGTCAAAACTTTATATTCTCTTTAAGCCAGACATATTTTGGTAGATTATTCGCATTCAATAAGCCTATCATAAATTTAAATTGTACTAAGAACGTACTTAAATTCCAATGAAAAGCAGAAAATTTCCCATGTAAACGAATAAATCAAGTAATCATCAAAGATTTATTCAGCGATTATGTGCTTCTGCATCGTGAGTCGATATTGTCGAATTTGTTTGATCAAATAATTTATACATTAATATCCAGACAATTAGCCAGTGCCTAGCTTGTACCAAATGAATTAATTAATTACAAATTGAGCGTATCAAGGATTCAACGGTCATATTATAACAGTTGTAGAAAAAATACAGAAGCTACGCTGTTCAGATCATGATGACAACCAGCTAACAGTTCGTCACATGACAGTCATGACATGCTATTTCCATTCTTAACCGAATGAAAGCAACATACTTCGGTAAAGATATCTCTGCAAACAAGTAGTGCGTGCTCAGGCACCCCGGCTGGTCCCCCGGACCTCCGGCGATCGTTAAACAAGAAGTAATTAAAAATATACTGCGTAAGAGTGCACAAAATTAATATTTTCCAAGAAATTTAAAAAAAAATTTGCCCAATATTATATATATATATATTACGGAGGTTGGTGACTCGACCCAACCAGTACGCATTTTTTACTTGAATGATTGTAGTTAAAAAAACTATCAAAGAAATTTTTTTATCATGAGTGCAAAATTTAATTATTATTTATTAATGATATTTTTTTAACTGCATGCAGAAATATAGAAAATACAAAGTTTTTTGAAAACATATTTTCTAAATTAAAACAATGAAATAAGCTTAATTATCGTGAAAGTTTGACACGTTCGTTTAAATTACAGGTACAATTTCCTGTCTTTTTGAAACTTTTATTGTATTTTCACTTCTAATACATGGCAGACAATATTTCTAATCATGCACCTAAAAAAAAAATATTTCTCATCATGCTTATATGATTAATCTAATTTTAACCTATTTTTAAATTGAATATATACATCGTAAAAAAAAATTCTGAAGTACTAGAAGATAATTGTCCAAGATTTTTGCATTTATGAAATATGAAATATTTTAAAACGATTTATTTTATTGTTGCAAAGAAAAAAAATTTCCATGGAGCATAAATTAATTTCTTCAAATTGGCATGACATTGCCAAAAAAAACCATCCTACAGTAAAGAAATTAATGCATGCGGACCACGGACGTCGAGCACGAACGTCGAGTTATATCTGAACATGTGAGTGCAGACACTGTATTCACTCATAATCCGAACATAAAATTATGTCTTGACTCCGCACATAATAATTTCTCCATATTGAGAGCAAGTGTTAATTTTATTGTCTGCAAATACATCCCAATCATTTTTGTTTTGGTTTTTTTTTATTTTTTTAATTTGCATAAGTGCAATTTATCCTAATGACATGGAGTTATTTTGAGATAATTAAATTTAAAAGCCTTTAGAATATTGACTGAAGAAATAAACAAGATTTGATAGAAAATTGATACGATAGTATATTCTGATGCATGTATAGAATGCAGGTATCGAAAAAGCAGGCATCGAGCGGCTACTTAAAGAAGGTGAAGCGATCGCACTTTGTAAACTCAGACAAGGTAAGTGCAGGGTATCTCTTCTATTTTGCATCTTTTTTTGTTGCGGTGCCTTAGCCGTTCTCATTTCTCCTCTCTTTCTCTTCTCCGAAGTTTAAAAATTTATTTACAGCTTCTCTGCTTGCACGTTTTTACCCAGCGAATCACCTTCGTACTAGAATGTTTAGCGTCAGCCAATAAGTAATTTAACAACTAAAGTTAAAAGTTGAATGACTTAGAAAATAATTATTATTCTAGCAATGAAAATGATAAACATGTTAATAAAAGTTTTCATCATCACAAGAGTCATGAAGATCAATACCCACATTTAAGCATAATTGTACAGGTCAATGCTATGGAGTTAGAACAAAAAATTTTGTCGTTTTCGCCTTCTATTATATATTATTTAATGTGCTATAAGTGTTCAGAAAAATACCATGAGAATAATTAATATTACCAAATCAAAGTTTTAAATTTTTATCATAATAAGAATATGTCGAGCACAATTTTTTTTTGAATTAGCGTAGAACATATGATGAAAATATATGTTATAATTTGTTACATTATAAAACTCAAATGGATGACCTACCATCATTCGAGGGTATGTAATATCTAACAATGAAAGAACGTATCATGCATTAAGAATTAAATATCTACCGCAATAGTTATCTATCAAAATTTTCTATCTTATTAGTGTTAATGTCAATTCTGTGAAATATTTTTCTTTCAAAACTACTATAATTTATTTAGTATATTGATACACACATAAGACAAAAATAAACAAATAATTTTGCAGTAACACCTGCAAAGTTTTTTCAAGAGATGAGAACTGAACTGCAGCTCTGACTTCATGAAATTTTTTGTACAACACGATTATAATATAAAAGAAGTTTTGGGTCATTTTTTAATAACTATGATAAAATAAACAATTTTTCAGTCCAAGTTACTGCTGGCCGCATTACTTTATCAATATGGCTTATTGTTCAATATATATATTTTTTTAATATGCAAGTTGCTAGTGCTGGGATTGACAACTTTTTCTCCACTTAAACTTAATTAATTACATTGTGCGCATAATTAAGGAATATAAATATATTATCACAATTCAGGTGGTGAAGTTGGTGGACGAGGTGGAAACTATTTTCATCAAGTGCTTTGCCAGCAATGACAAGAAAAAGGCAATGAAGTTCCTCCGCCCGAATCAGCCCAAGGAATCCCACATGATCACCTTCTTCGTAGGTATACGATGCTTATTTTCTATAACCTACAACTTCTCTGTCGCAATGCAAAAAAATGAAAAAATATTATTCTTTTCCCCAACTTAATTGTCCTAAAATACGACACGAATGATGTAAAAAATGTAAAAAGTAAATAATTATTCTTGACGCAAATTTATTTATAAAGGACGATGCTATTCTACTTTATCTTACGTTACGTCAACTGGACTGTTTTTCAATATAAAATTTGAACTTTCGCTTTATTTTAGTAAAACATAGATTAATTGCTAGAAATAATGGCATTGATAAAAAAAAAAAATCTTCAAATATGATGAAATTCTAAGAATAAGAATGTAATTGATATCCAAGATATTTAGGCTCATGCATCTCATGTGTACAATATTAATAATAGATTACATACAACTCATCTTTGTTTTTTGGTTGGGAGTTTAGACTATCAATTAAGATGTTTTGAGTTTGAGTTTTTTGTATGCGATGTGCGTGTGAGTCTGTCTTAATTGACCTAAATGTCCAAAAAAAAATTCTAGTTATACATATATAATAGACCTCTCTCCTGATAAAAAACATCATTAACTTTTGGAAAAACAAAATGATATTGATGGTTGTACAACGTTTAGGACAGTTTTTTAAATTATTTTTTTAGTATAAATTTTTTTAATTTAAAAATTTCTTGTACTAAAAAATTATTTTAAAAAACAATAAGAAAATTGTCCCAAACAAAATCATAATGTGGACAAAGGAGCGTACTAATTATTCGGATTTGAGATTTGGATTTATTCATCATGGTAAATCCTAATACGTTTAACAATCTTTTATTTAAACTATCAATAAATTTGCTCAACATAAGAAGAGAGAGAAAATAAACTTATGTTTTATTTGTGATGACTATTTTACTATTTTCTTAGCAACTTTCTAATCCAAAAAAATTTTGTACTACAAAATTACTTTAGAAGAAAGTTGCCCCAACCAAATCAGAATGGTATAGCAGGTTTGATCTTTAGGGATAAAATATTTGTCTTAGAAATTTAACAAAAAAATAATAGAATAGGAGTCTTGACAAAAAAAAGACAAACTTAACGCCAATATTATCCCCACACAAACGAGAAATTATTCTATGCGGACGCCGAACGTAGCTTTACATCTGGAGACCAACATGAATGAGCCACGTCAGTAATATTGAGCGCTATACTGAGCGGTACAGAGTCGCGGTACTGACGTGGCTCATTCTAGTTGGTCTCTGGACGACGTTCGACGTACGCACAAAATAATTTCACCACACAAACCGGCCAGAACCCAATTACCTTTAATCAAGCCTCTAATTAATATCATATTATGTTAACTAACGTCACAAACTTAATGAGCATGGAACAAGAAAGATATATAGAATATGTTCGTATTACTTGGAAAAAAATAAAAAAATAGAAAATAAAACAAAATAGCATCTTTTCAGGTAATTTAAGAATTTAAAGTTGAGAAAATCATGATGTATTGAAAGTAGCATGTAGTCAAACCATTTTCCCTAACTTTGTGCTAACTAAAATAAAGTTGACATCTGATTCGTTGTAGAGCAACTGGTTTTTAATCAAATGCAAAAAGCTGTGCTAAATCTGACTCAAATTTAAATAGAATTTGGCATCCCAATGACTCGACATAAAATTATTTATTTTGGATATTTTAGTCATTAAGGTAAACTCATGCATACATTATATACACAAATGTTGAATCCAATACATCTCGATAAATAGTCAAAGTTCTCAACCAACCAATCAAGATGAGCTATTTGTTGATTCGACTTAAAACAAATTGATTCGACATTACAAATTATTATTGCTTAATTTGATATTATTTTTCTTCCATTTGAGCTATCGTAAGCTAGCTATGACTATTTTTAAAGCTAAAAAGAATAATCATTGGAGTTGATTTTGAATCATCTCTAAGATGGAGGGAAGTTCAAAAAATCAAACTTAACGTCCAACATAACAAGTAATGAGTAATTAAAATTTTCTAAACGTCATTTGAAGTTAATGAAGTGAGAGCCACGTGGCCTGGCCTGCACCTATAGTTCTGCATATAATTGAAAAGTTATATTGACATAAATTAATGGAGTACAGTGCATAATCAGAACCTTATTGAAATAGTAACCGCCCCCACTCATTTATTGCAATATATAAATATATTTTTGGACTATAATGATTAATGACGCGATATAGACATTTTTGCTGAGAAACAATTTTTTTAAAAATTGATATTTGTTCAACATCATTGGTTTATTAAAAGGTATGATATCAGCCTAAACATCTACCCATTTACTGCATTCCTTCTACGTATGTGTTGCAGGTTTGTTCACAGGTAGCTTTGTGACATTGTTTACTGTGTACGCCTTCTTAGCGCACATATCTGGTATTTTCTCGTCCACATTCGAACCAGGTTACATGGAAACAGTTTACCCTGTTTTCAGGTACATATATTATACCATTCGATCCCCATATATCAAAATAATTTTTTTAATTAACTTTTGTTTTTAATTTATATTATCTTCGGTTTATACTTAGTTATGTGTTGCGTGCTTTGCCCGTTAACTTTTACTTGCTTTGTTGTCATTTTCTGTAAAGTTAAACAATCAACTTTACAGAATTTATTTAGAGTTTAGAGCATGCTGTATTGTCCAATCAGTATTTAATAGCATCTTGCAGTGTCCAATAAAATGATCAAAATAATTCAAGAAACCCACTAACTTTTATATTTAATAAATTATACTCCCACTAATTAAACTTTGGAATATTATGCTGGCAATGGTATTGGTTATATTCTTTATTTTGACGAGTAGCAGATTTCATACATATTTTTTGGGCATAGTGAGTAGAAGAAGAAATTTTTTTATAGCAAAGAAGAACTTGTGTATTTTCCATTTATATATTTTAATAAATAAATGGATTTGAATAGTAATACTTGAATGAAAGTCATAATTAGAAACTTATATATCCGCATTATTAATAATTGAATACATAGACAATTAAACAAAGTTTAATGGCACGGCACAACCATCTAATAGTAATGAAAGTGTGCCTTGCTTGCATGGAATTAGACATTTATATGTATATCTTAATTTAATACATTGAAAACCTTAATTGCAACCTAGAGATCGTATCCAATTTTATCTTAATGCTTCTTGTTCGGTTTACATATCTTTGATTGCTAATCATTAGGTCGTGTTGTTAGATTTGACATAAAGGGATATTTATTGAGATTAGCAGACGGAAGTGATGATTAACGTTCTTTATTTTCATACGACATCACCGGAACTCAAATATTACAAGGGGACTACGGAATTAAATCTCTCCCCTATTCAAGAATTAGTAGAAGAGGCAATATCTCAATAATTTGAAAGCTTAATTTAAATATTATTTGACAACTTATTCTCTTATTTCATATTGAAATGCAGAAATCTGATGTATATCAATATAATCGTCTATCTTGATATGATTTTCCCATCAATTGAACAAAAAATTTAATTAAACCGTAACCCCTTAATTTCATTGAAATCAGGAGCCAATCAATCGCAAAAACATATGCGTGTGATATGCTCTTGAACTTTATTTAATCGGCTGCATAAATATGACTTAAGGGAATCACCAAGCATGCAGATGAACCACTTGTCAAAGCTGAATTGAGCTTTAGTACTGTGAGTGGGAACACTTGGGCCTACTCATATAGAAGTGAAAGAAGACGTCATCAATGCAACTTAAAGAGAAAAGACATTATTGACTTAGTGCCACCATTAGCAATGTAAGAATTAAATTATATATATATATATATATATATATATATGTGACAAAAAGAGGGAAGCTCTCAGTAGAGCAAAATCGGTTGCCCTTGTCACAGAAGGAACCCGGTAAAACTCACTAAGAGTCCAAATTCTCCAAAATTTCTTTCTCCTACCTTGAGAGCACTTTGCTGATCTCTTCAAGGTTGAGTTCCCACTTAGTCGATTGATTAGTCTCTATGATACAAAATATCTTTTTTCTTTACTAGTGATGTAGTACATTATATTTTAGATGTCAACATCACTACCTTCTGGGCTTGGGTTTTTTTTGAGAAAAGATCATTCCTCGCTGCCCCCTTTTTGGTAGCCTACTCTCCCATTCATACACTACTCTGAGCTGCCAGTGGTATTACCATTGTGACCCTTCTAGTAATCATTGATTTTTATTCATGATTACTATCCTCAGTAGTGAGGACGTCCCCTTACTACCTAGAGTGGTTTTCTTAGTTGTGGTGTAGTACATCTATTCTCGGGTGTTAGCACCACAACTTCAGGAGCTCTGATTTTTCCCAGTGGAAGATCAGCTCCTTGGTTTCTTTACCCACCTACTTTCTATATTCGTACCCTACTCTTAGCTGCTAGAGTAACCATATGAATGTTATTTTGTTGCTTTTGTTCCCCACATGGTCCTACTTTATCAGGGTAGGTGTTACCACTGTGACCCTTTTGATGATACTTCACTTCTATACATGATTACCTCAGGTAGTAAGTGTGTCCCCTTTACTACCTAGAGTTGCTATCCTTGTGATGTGGTATACCTTGCCTCGGATACTAACATCACTACTTACAGGACTTTGATCTTCTTCCAGAAGATCAATTCTTCTACTACTTCTCGTGACCTATCTTACCATTCATACACTAGGCTCAGTCGCCAGATTAGTCCTATGAATGTGTTGTGGTCACTTTCACTTCCCACAGGGTCCATATATATATGAAATTATTTCAAGAGCATTTACTCAAAATAATATAATATTTTATACATTTGTAATATATATCCAAGATAAAAGTCTTTATAGTTTTTTTTTTCTCAATATTCATTTAACTCATTTATAGTTTTTTTAAATACTTTGCCATTTTGAGTGAATAACTCACTATCCTTCCGAACTTATTAAATACTTTGCATCATATATACAAAGGAGAGAGCCTAACAAAAAGATGGTGGGCTAATACTGCCGAAAAAAATTTAGCTAAATTGCACCTCATTAAAAACCTGATCAGATTTAAAAAACTAAAAGATAGCTTATGTAAACTTAAAATTTGTAATTGATCTTATAATTAAAAACTTTCTCCTAAATTTGAACTGTACTAAAAGAAATATGTCCTAATTAATAATTAGTGTGCAAGGAGATACATGGAGGAAGGCTACGACCCCAACCACCTGGCCAACGCAGGCAAGTACATCTCAGCCATGTTGGCCGCTGCTGTTCGGTGGAAATATGCATTCGATCCAACTCCAATGTGGCTTGCATTCGTCGTCATCACCTCAACATTTGCTACTTTCTACCAACTCTACTGGGACTTCGTTAAGGATTGGGGCCTTCTCAACCTCTACTCAACAAACCTATTTCTGAGGGATGAACTTATTCTCAGAAACAACTCCATCTATTACGTTTCCATGGTAACATCATCCATCTATTTTCAATATTTCAATCAGAACTTCACGAGTGTATATATATATATATTCAAATTGTCTTCTTTTTATTGAAGATAATAAACATTTTAGCTCAAAAGAAAAAGAAAAAAAAAATTGAGATACTGAAACATGATGAATGCATTACAGGCTTTGAACTTCGTGCTTCGACTAGCGTGGATAGAGGCAGTGCTAAGGTTAAATTTGGGGCCGGTCGAGAACCGTCTTGTCGACTTCTCTCTCGCCTCTCTCGAGATTATTCGACGGGGACACTGGAACTTCTACAGGTATCTAATCTATCTTTATATTTATCTTCCTTTCTCTTTAATGGCTAATTAATACTTAATTACTAGTATGATGATATATATACGCAGCTTAGATTTTCTTAATTAAGCTTGATTTAATTCAACGTTCTTATTTTCATGAGTGAAGGTTGGAGAACGAGCACTTGAACAACGTTGGCAAGTTTAGAGCTGTGAAGGCAGTTCCACTTCCCTTCCGAGACATTGAATAGATCAATGCCATGGACGCCTTAATTTCAATTTGTCGAAGTGGCTAATTAGTACATGCCGTTACTAATTCATCATCAGCATTAATTGTTTTTTAGCTTCTTTGTTGTCCCACTTATTAGCAAATTACTTTTTAATCTCCCTAAGCTTGGTAATTTAAGACGAAGGTATACCAGATGGTTTGACTTGAAGCTAGCAGAAGCATCTCATAGAGCATACTACCTTGTCAAGTCAAATAATGCAGTTCTCAGCCGATAGGAAGGAGTTTGTGAAGAGAACAAAGAGAGGGTTTAACGTGCCCAGAAAGGGAAAAAAAAAAGACATTCGTTTTGTTGTAAGCTAAAAAATGTTGAATAATTGGTTCAACATATATTACGGATTCACCCTTTCCTTTGAATTAGACCAGCGCTCTTGGCTCTTGGCTGTTGGGGAATATGGAGTTGGGGCTGGATGGAAAAGCTGCTCTTGGCTCCATCTCTAATGATGTAATAAATGTCCTCTTTTTTAAAAAAACTTGAAATTACTTTAAACTGTTAGTTTTGCGAAAAACCTGCGGAGTTCTATATCTAAATTTACCCAAAAAAATGTCGGGCAAAGTGCCTGATCGGTTTTGTACAAACAATAATTATATTAGTTTTCTTAAATTTTTATACATCACCGAAAATCATCTTGATCATACGCGGATCTCAATGTAAATATGATTTGGGAGCATCCAAATTAAATTTAGAACCATCCAAACTTTGTTATTATCCCACAAGCTAATGACGTAGCTTTGAAGGAAGGCTACTATTAGACTAGGTCACTAGAAAAATTCTAGGACAGAGTCATCATTCATTAAATGACCTTAGAAGGTCAAAAGACTCAAAAGGCATAGTACTCAAAAATCTTAGAATAAAAGTCTCAAAAGATACAAATATATTAAAATCTCAAAATGATAATCTTTTTTATATAATCTCATAATATAAAAAATTTACATAATAAAAATGCATCATAATAAAAAAAATATTTCATAATAAATTTTTTTACATAATCTCAACTTTTTTATTATCACTTGTAAATGCTTTTCTAAGCTCTCTAAGCTCGCTGTCAATTCCATCATTATATGAATCTGAATGAGAATCCTTGGATGCATTGCTTGGAACCAGACCTTAACTACAATCTCAATTTTACGTTGTACCAGTCAATCTCCTTTCAAGAAGCCACAAATAAAAACCTCATCAAGAGAATGGAGCATCAAATTTTATATATGAGCCACCTGAATGTGATTGTTGATTTCTTGATGGTATGATAAAGACTTCTTGACTTTTTCTAGTCTTCAATGATATGATTTATGTCCAGAAAAGCACTTTTCTCTCCTATAAATATATACAATGATTTATTTGTCTAATTTATGTCTATACAAGCCATAATTAGCATATGGAAAAAGTGATCAAACTTCTATCACAGTGGAGGAGCACACCCTTTCCCTACCAAACTTTTTTTGGAGTAATAATGAGCATATCATAAAATTTCTTGCAAACCACTACAAGACCATCAGGTCTCCAATAAATTTGCACCATAAGTGTGCGCCGCTGGATTGTTACATTCAACATTGTGTTCGATCTTCTCCATCAAGTTGTTTGTTATATGCCCTTGATAGCATTCATTTATATTATCTCCAACAAAGTTTAGCCTGACCACCTTCATCAGCCTTTGCTACCTTGTTTGGTCACTTTGAACCATCATTTTGTATAGGAGGCGGTTTATGATTTTTGGTCATGTGGGGAGAATGATCTCTCATCGGGACTCCTACAAAAGAAGGAGAACTGGAGCTTGATAGGTGATACCACCTATTTAAGATAGTGGAATGCCCTCTAATGTAAGAAGTATAGGAGAGAAGGAGGAGAAATAATATTTCAACCATCATCACTTTCTGTCATTATTGTCTTATTAGCGTTACGCTCAATTTAATGAATTATCTTTTTATTTGATAAACGGAATATTTTTTTGGGTAGATTGGATCTAATCCATAAATTCTATTTAAAAGAATTTAATCTCGCAGAATAGATAGGGACATAACACAAGCATAATCGTATACTTTTTTTATGATAACTGAACCTCATCCCAATATCTAAATTAAATTTTATATATATTAGGAATATAATATAAAGAGGTTGTGGCCTTGTGGGTCATTATCATACTTCTTTTATAAGATCATCCTAAAAGTTGATATAGTTAAAACTATATTAATGATGACATAATGATAATTTCTTAATCAATCGTATGTTCAGACTGATCGCCACATTCTGATGTCAATATCATTTATCGTTTCATGATATTTTTTTTTATTGTCCATGTTGCTTGGTTTGGAGTTGACAACGTAACTAGCTTCTCTCTCTCTCTTCTCTTAAATAACTAAATTTTTAGAGTAACTAAAGAATATAAATATATCATCATGATTCACGAGATAAAGATCGATCTTCGCCAGCAACGACAAGAAAATGACCATGAAGCTCCTCCACCCATATATATCCACCCAACTAAGTTGAATTTATCATCTTTTGGGAAGGTATATAAATTTAATTTTTGGAAGATATCTTTTTCTTCATAACATGCGGTGGTTCAATGCTAAGTGATGTTAATCTACTTTGGGCTCCAAAAAATCGGCCCCAGCCTCCCCTGCTGCTTTTCGGAGGAGTTTTAATGGATTAAGCTCTGGGTAAACTTTGGGAAGGCAAATGAGTTTGTAGAGAATACACTACCCAGAGATTTCGCCCTCATTTTGCGAGGACTTTATGATCTGAGTTTTGGTTTCCTATAGGTGCAAGCTCCTATAGGTAATTATCCTTCCCGATCACGAGAGAGAACTTTCAAGAAAGGGTAGTTGTCGATCAAATACGTAAAAATACATATTATCTGGCATATAGTAGCAGCATGGCTTTAGAGCATTTGGAAGTTGATATTTAAAATAGAAATTTCACCATCTTGCACTTAAAGCGTATGGTGGGGAAATGGATGATAGACCCGATCAGAATCTCATGGTTCCGTCGTCCCGAGCCATCGTGGTCCCTGGTCTACTTAGTCAGAGGAGGTAGTCGACCTACTAACCTGACAGAAAGATCCTTGTCGGCAACCATGGGTTGCATCATCCAAGGGGTCCTTGTAGACTTGGGAAGAATGCCAATCTAAGGGGATAAGTTTGAATCCACCTTAGCTAATAGAGGGTTTTGTGCCCTATCAATTATATCATATTGATTCATATCTCAAGAATTTGATGCCACTGTGGAGCATATGGGGCTGTAGCCATAACCATAATTTAATGGTTCCATTTGGTGGAAAACCACCCGGTTTAGAGAGCCCTTGTCATAACTATTTACCTATAACATCATTTGGTGGCAAAACTGCTAATTAGAGGACTCGTGCCATGTCCTTACTAGAAGAAAATTATTTGAGAATGAATCATAGTATTATTCTTGATAAGACATTAGCTCTTTATAAGTTGGAGTAGTTTTTAATTTGTTTACCTCAACAAACTATTGCAGAATGTGGATGAATTTTATGCTTTAAATATTTAGATTGATAATTTCATTTTCTAAATATTTTAGATTTTTGGAACTTTTGGATTTTGTATTTTGAGTTTTCGTGGGTGTTTGGATAGAATTTTATAAAATATTAGAATTAACCCCTCTGGTTGAGATTTACTTTTCAATACGGCCATCATCGAGGTGTTTGGGGTCATTTTCATTTGTGGATTGAACCTTATCGACTCTATCGAGCTGTAGATAGAGGATTAGGTTCCGTATGCTTTATATTTTTATTGATGATTTTCTTTTGTCATTGACCTTGAAGGCCTTATATAAATATATTAAAATAAATATCTCAATCGACGCTATGACCGTATATTTGTTTAATAGTTTGAGCTGTGTTGACTCCTATATAGGCTCAAACTAGAGCTCTTTTATTGACCCATGCAAAATCCCTAGACGTCACGTGTGTACCCATAATACGCTTGTCGGGGCCAATATGTGTCGTGTGATTACACATGCCCTTTTGTGTATTGATGTGCATATAGATTACAATGCAATTAAGTGCGAGGGTATTCTTGGAATATTTATAATGGCCTTCTTACATAGATGTTGGGAATTCAGTGGCATGGCATTGTAGTGTGGTCATTTGCCCATTTCATATAATTAGATTGTCGTACACTGCTCGTTTCTTTCTATATGTAGCTTGTTGTCCACTAACAAATCTTCTGCTTTTCTTGTAGATACTTCTACCCACCGTAATTACTTTGCATTTATTTTTTTAGATAGTGTATTGTATATATAATGAGTTTCCTACAATGACTCGTAGGAACTTGCATTTGCTTTAATCCTTTGGTATTTTCCTCATGGATGATTTCAAAGAGTTAAAAAAATGAAGGCACAAATTTGGGAATGAGATCCACACAGGCACTATAGGAGATTCCTCACGCACATCAAAATTCAGAGTCCGTTTAAGTAATCTCATTTAACAAGCTTATATATAATAAGATCTCCTTGAAAAAATATAACTATAATCATGATCCATGACTAAAGCAAAAAGATATGGACTTAAGACTGATCCTTGATGTAACCCAACCAAAATAGGAAAAAAAAAGAAACAAAATACCTTACGTTCCATCGGTGAAAAACGACCCTCGGCGGCGCGCGAGCAGGAAAGAGAGGAAAGGATGCTCGGCGAAGTCCGGTGACCGTCGGCGGTGAAGTCAGGTGACCGTCGGCGACGTCAGTCCACAGCGAGCGACGGATGGCGACGGGCAAAACACGCGAGGTGAGAGAAGGGAAGGAAACGAATGAGCGACCAAAGGGGCTCGGTGCCGAAAAATAGGGCTTTCACCGGCGGACATTCCGGCAGAGTAAACGCTTAAATATCTCAATTGACGCTATAACAGTACATATTTGTTTAATAGTTTGAGATGTGTTGACTCCTATATAGGCTCAAACTAGAGCTCTTTTATTGACCCATGCAACATCCCTAGACGTCACGTGTGTACCCATAATACGCTTGTCGGGGCCAATATGTGTCGTGTGATTACACATGCCCTTTTGTGTATTGATGTGCATATAGATTACAATGCAATTAAGTGCGAGGGTATTCTTGGAATATTTATAATGGCCTTCTTACATAGATGTTGGGAATTCAGTGGCATGGCATTGTAGTGTGGTCATTTGCCCATTTCATATAATTAGATTATCATACACTGCTCGTTTCTTTCTATATGTAGCTTGTTGTCCACTAACGAATCTTCTGCTTTTCTTGTAGATACTTCTACCCACCGTAATTACTTTGCATTTATTTTTTTAGATAGTGTATTGTATATATAATGAGTTTCCTACAATGACTCGTAGGAACTTGCATTTGCTTTAATCCTTTGGTATTTTCCTCATGGATGATTTCAAAGAGTTAAAAAAATGAAGGCACAAATTTGGGAATGAGATCCACACAGGCACTATAGGAGATTCCTCACGCACATCAAAATTCAGAGTCCGTTTAAGTAATCTCATTTAACAAGCTTATATATAATAAGATCTCCTTGAAAAAATATAACTATAATCATGATCGTTGGTAAGTTGTATCACAATATGACGCAGATCCAGCAAACTTATGTGAAAGGAACCGAACAGTTTAAGGTTAATGAAAAATTTTTGAATCACATCTAAGTTTGGCATACGGAGAACAAACTTGCCAACTAAATTAAGAGCGAAAGGCGCAGCAAGCTACAACACCACAGAATCATCAAACATTAGTGCCGAAGATCCCTTAAAGGAAGTAAGAACAAAACGAAGCTTAGCAAAACACGAAGAAGAACCCGCCAAAACTTCGTTAAAGGAATGAGTTTTCCCATTAGGGAACGAAGACAAAGCTGAGATAGATGACGTTGGGGACGTCATCTCCCACAATCAGAAAATCAAGAAAAACCTCAAAACAAAGCTCAAGAAATATCGAGGAAGCCAACAGAGAAGAAAAATGCACGAAAATACCAAACCAACAACTCCAAGAGCGAAGAGAAGAGGCGGGAGAGAAGGAACCCTATATTGCCTCAGAATCGCCAGTACAGAGGAGCATGCTGCTAAAACTAAATTTTGGTTTTATGAGATTTGGATCTACCTAGAGTTTGGACCTAGGGTTTGGTTTTTAGGTCATCTCAATTCATCTTATGGTTATTAGGAAATGTCTAAAGGGATTAGTTTTTTTGGGGCTTCCCAATGCTAAGTCCTTGTGTTACCCCTTAGGAGATGTTTTATAGGTATGATCTACTATGAGGAAGGAATGCCTAAGGTCTAAATAAAACCTAAAGGGGAAGAATTATTCTCATACAAGAATCATCTCAACATGTCCCCAAACCAGATAAGTGCCTATCACCTGTATGTTCCTTGGAGTGTCCACTCAAAATTTGAACTTAAGTTTGACATTTAAAACTTCACTGATAATAGCCAAACAATCTCAAAAAAGCATCAAGGTTAGTTATCTGGATAGACACTTATCCATGTACTATCTAAAGATGAGTTTCCATTCCAATACATAAAATGTTGAACGAGCTAATATTAAAAAAGTCTCACCTTAATAGACAAACAATCACCTAAAGGTCAAGTTGAACTGCTACATAGAGGATGAAGCAACATATTCAAGTTGATATGAAACATTTTGCAAATAAATCTGCAAAGGGTTTTTTTTTTAGCCTAAAAGTCATAATTGATTCAGGGATCAATGATGGGTTTAAATTTGGTCTAATGGACACCTTGTCATATTCAAAGCTTGTGTTTTATAAATTTCATATACATATAATTAATCTGTCTTTTTAGACTTACTAATAAATTATATTCAAAGATGATACACAAGATATATAACAAGTTTAAAATATAAAGCTAACTCCATGTTTTAGACTTACGAATCTATTTATTCAATGATGATGTTCTAGATATAGAACATTATCATTGAAATGAGAATAGTTCATTAATATTCTATGAAATGAGAATAGTCTTTTATTTTTCTTTTGTATAAACATTGAAAGAAGGACGTTGGAAAAAAGATATTTCCAAGGTTTTTGTGATTCTGTATTTGAAAGTGTATACAGGGCCAAGGGAAGTGCTTGCTTTTCAATTTCATGTTTATGCATGCACACAAAATTAGTAAATAATGGGTTAGAATTAAAAAAAAAATCGATTTTTAGCAACTTACCTCCTATAATAGAGTTTAAAATCACAAGAATATCTTACTATAAAAAAGAGAAGAATAAGATCGATCGATGTTTATTAATCTTATCTCTGCACCCTAATATTAAATATTTTGTAATCAACGCAAGCTAACAAGATCTCGGTCCAATGAGAGGTTAGGTTCATATCATATCGGTCATACAATCAATTTTTCATGATAGATTTTGTGAGTGTTTGTGGGGAGTAGGGGAGTTGATAACTCTGGAGTCATAACTTAATATCAAATAAAAAAAAGAAGATCAATTACATATTGATCAAAAAGCGTTATAGTTAGATTAACATAAAAAATTTATGAAGCTCTTCAAAAGAAAAAAAAATCTAAAACCTTAAGACCATGAATAACAAAATGCCACTATAAAAGGAAAAGATAGTACAAAGCCTAGAAGACTGATCAATAGCTAATTGGAGAAATTTTTTATGCCATTTTCGTGTTTCTATCATTTACTTTGTTTTGCAGAGTGTTTGCCTTGTAGGTGATCGTGCAGTTGAGTGGATCAGAAGGAATGTGGAGATGGTTATTAATTTTTGTACCTTTATGATTTTTTGGGTGCTCTTTCTTATGCACCGTAGAATGTACCTAGGATTTTTTTTGTATTTTTGCTTAATAGGGAACTTGAGCTCATAGGATTTTTTTTTTGCCTTTTCTATTTGTAGCTCACCTGAGCAGTAGTGAGCTTGAGTTTCCTTTAAGGACCTTGTAATCGCTTTTTTAATTAACGCGTAGACCCCGTTGTAAGTTTCCCCTCTAAAAAAAAAGCTAATTGGAGAAATAACTATGAGGCGAGCTCGAAACACTAGAGCTTCGAAGTTGAGAAAAATTGACTTAGTTGAGTCCATGGGTTGCTTGATCGAAAAAAAATTGAAGTATTTGTAAAAGAAAAAAAAATTACCCCACTTGGATTGAGCAAATATCTTTGCTCAAAGTGCACTAATAATGCCCAAAATTGTTGAAGAAAAACGCATAGAAATTTGTCAAAAAAGTAGCAGCATTTGCATAGAAATTATAACATCATAAAAAATAAAGCTCTAGAGCACCCTTAAAAATTTGAGAATACATCTTGATGTAAGTTTTAACTACAAAAAGAAAAAGTATCATAAAAATATATATTAAATAGGAGACTATACATAAACAAGTTTGAAAATTGGAATCATAAAAATCAATGAGAGGGAAGCTAAAAAGTTACATAAGAAGCAAAATTGTTTTTACTTTTTAGATCAATTAATAGTTTTCTTTAAAATAATCATCATGTATCCACATGTTTTCAATTGCACAATTTAGCTTTGGACTTAAAATTAACTCTATAAAGAAGCTTTTCTAAAACGAGCAAGGGGAGTAATGCATTTTGTTATTATATATGCTCTCTAAATGGTAGCAACTAGTACACCAATATTACGTAGGAATGGATTTATTTTAAGAGGAATGATTTCCAAATGGTAAAGTAAAAAATCCACAAGATTCAAAATATCAAACAAGAAGTAAAATCTATAGAAAATCCCAAACTATTTTTCCTTGGCAAAATGTAAGATCAGATCATAACCAAACCGAAAGCAGCAGAGAAAAAAAATAATAATAATAAATTTAACCAAGGCTTAAACTTCTACACAAATTGATCTACTTTGAATAAGTCGTTCACAATTTTACAGATGATAGTATTCCAAGTAAACTCTACAGCGCATAATCTAAAAATGCACCCAACAAAAAAAAGTTTAGTACGCTCAACGCTGCAAAATAAATTACAATCAAATCCAAAAGCTACAGTAGAACATGAAATATAAATCCAATTAAAGAATTTTGTGCGTTGGGTCTTCTTCTTCTAAGGAGGAGAATTCATCTTATAATCAGAGGCCATCAATGGGCGTGAAAGGCACTGCCTTACTTCTAGAAACCCAGTATCCAAGAAAAACTGAAAGGCAGAACGCGAGCACCGAAAGAAGCAAAGAAAAGGCAGTAGCAGCATCCCATGAACTATTTGATGAAGTCATGTAAGAAGAAGAGGAGGATGGTGCAGTTATGTCTAATGGCAGCCAGTCACAGCTAGCTGAATAGTGTTGAGACTTGCTCCATGGTTTTCCTCCAGTTGGATACCAGAAAGCAGCCGCCACTCTGCTTGTCTGTCCAATAACAAACTGAACATCCTGCAATTTTTCAAATAGCAGGTTCTTGTATGAATAAGCTGAGCTAAATGCGTCTTGGACATAAAAAACATGAGTTGAAGACGTAAATAAAGTATTTTTTTTTTCTAAAATTTATGATAAATTTAGATCATAGAAATATTATTTAGAAGTACGAGTGAAGTTCATAAGAGAAATATGTACAGAGTTTTTTTAAATTATATGATCTACTTAGCCTCTTTTACAAGATGAACAATTACCTTCCACATTGACCACCTAAATGTTGATCTCATCCCATATTAAATGATGGAAATTAATAATGAGGTTGCGTGGGAGTAAAAATTGGGTCTGACATTGATGGACCTGTACTCCATAAGCTTTGTTACGTAGCATGTCGAATTGGCTCCATATTATCATTAGCCTCATCTGCAAGCTCTCTGAAGGTCGCAGAGCGGACCATATTTCAAAGTTATTAGGCTTTTGTGCAAAATGAATTGATAGCAAGCATCATCTCACTTGAATCTTTTCTATCACTTCTATAGAATCATCGGAATAAACTCTCAATTAAATCAATTATCTCTTCCATTACTTTTTTTTATGAGTGTGGTAACATAAGATTAAAGAAAAATAACGCAAAAAAGTGTGATACTTGCATAAAGTCATTCGATTGGAGACCTATGATAGTAAGTAGTGGAAGGTTAGAGCTCAACCTGAAATAAATATAGCGAAGCCCATAATTTATACCATTGCAAGTAACAAGAAATTGTACAGTTATTATTATTTTGATTTAATGTACAGGCGCCATGATGATAATCTAGCTAGTCAATATGCGTCTTGCCTCTACCATCCACTCATTTGAAAGTTATAGATTTATAGGCTCGACATCTACCTGTAGTTGCCAATCAAATTGCCTAATAACACAATAAAAAAGATGCAACTCAACATGCCTCGAAGAGATAAGCGGCACTCATATCTCCAAACTCTAAAACTTAAAGAGGCAATGTGCGACAGAAGAAATGTTAAGTTTTCTAAAGGATCTATATAGTGCATAATAAAATTCAGTGAAATTTTTCCTAGAAATTAAATTTAATGAAATAAAAAGTCATGTAGTAAAGTGCTTATACCTGATTATCTTTCAAACTATCAATTTATTTACGATAGAACTTAATATTTAATATTATTTATTGAGAGCTTCATGACTCATGTTCATTCAAACTATAATTTGTATGTGTGGAATCTGATTGTGATGATCAATCAGGTTGTTCTGTTGCCTCAGATCGCAAGTTTATCGTACTTTCTTGGGCGTGGGGGTTTACCTCTACTTGGAATTTTTTTTCGTATGACCAGACGTTGTGTTCCCGAACGCCCCAACGCTAATATACAGAGAGTAGAGTGCCACAACGCTCTGGATTCGCGTAGGAATGCTACAAATTCAACGTTGCATCGTTGCAAGTTTGAGCACCGCATCGTCATCAAGCATAGGCTTGAGCGCCGCAACATCATCAGGCAGTGGCTTGAGCGCCGTAGCACCCCAATATGGCATCGCAACGCTGCAAGAAGGACTGAACAGTTTTTTTTCTCGTTTTTCTTAAGGGTTGAATCCCTTGGAGTTATTTACTTGGTTTCCCATGTATTTCTGATGTGAAGTCATTGAGAAGGGAATATGTGAGAAAATAAACAAGGATATAGCGAGAGAAAAGAGAGATCCGTGCTTATTTCTCCCAATTTCATAGCGAATTTCTTGGTGAGGTATGGTTCCGTGATTTTTTCTCTAATTTGGGTTTTTGCATGTTAAATCCTGTTGTCATTTACTTTCCACTGCTTTTAGTTCCTTGCTTGTTTCATCATTATGGTGTATACTCCTCATCCCCAACACAATTAGATCTATTAGTACAACAACATCAAGTCTTTGTCCCACTACGTGGGTTCGGCTACATGAATCATTTTTCTCTATTCTGTCCTATTAAAAGTCAAATTCTCGTTTAAATCTAATAAAGAAGTATCATTTCTAATATTTTCAAACTAAGTATTTTTAGGTCTGCCCAACACAATTAGATCTATTAGTATCTTTACTAAAATAAAATCAAATCAAATACATATGCATGAAACAAAAATTACCTACATCTAGTGATTTTTTTATAGATAGTTAGAGTGTAGTACATGTAAGGTTGGACACCCTACATGTATAAGCTCTCAATTCCAAACTTATAGATGCAAACAACATGGCATGTTTACATTGATGGGCTTAGTAGCATTTTTTAGTACGTTGTTTCAATATGCGCGCACTGCACCATCCAATATGTTGAAAAAAAATTCTAAACCTTCTATTAAAGGAAAAAATACTATAAATGAACTTCAAAGGAACAACGGAAAGCTTCTTATAATAAAAATAATATATGCACAAAATAATTGAAATAATTCCATATATCAAAGATGTTCAGGTAAAAGTTACAAGCAAAAGTTCACTGCAACTAGTAAAATGGCAAACAAGTATGCACACAAGCCTAACCCATACTGAACTTCAATGTTATATTTGAATTAGTTAAGTCATTGTAAATGAACTCCAAAATTGGACGTGCCAAAAAGCTCATAACAACAATCCGGCTAAGTTAGCCAGCATAGTCCTACATCCACAATGTTGCGTCCAACCATGGTTTAAAATTGCGCAACATGATGCTCGCCTTGAGGCCCGCCTTTGCGCAATTCCAGTAAAAAACGCATCGAGTTTTTTTATGAGGCTTACACCTCAACTTGGTTGAGGCCCGCCTCGCCTCACTGGCATGAGGCTTACGCCTCACACTATATATATTAAAACTTACATAAATCTTGAGGTAAATGCCCGACATTGGACTCACTCTATAGGAGAGGAGGAAGGGAAGAGAGCAGTTCATCATAATGATGATTCAAATGAAGAACCCATTAGAGATGACAGTGCTGATGACTTATGAGTTTTTATGTGATATGTCATTGCTATTTAGTTTTGGAAATTTGAATTATATGCTAATGAAAAGAATACTAGGATTTGGGAAAGATAGAATTTTGACTTGAACTATATTTCATGTTGTCTTATTATTGGGATATTTTGATTTCACTTCATATCTTATGTTTTTTTATGTTTTATATCATTCACTCATTAGTATATTGTTGACCCGTATACAAGAAAAATAAAAATCAAATCATTCGCTCACCTGCTCTCTGCCCCCGCACGTCGTTGCCGCTCTTCGCACAACGAGGCCATACCTCGCGTCGTCTACACGACCCGTTGGCGTCGTTAAATAAAAAAAGAAAACGAAGGCCTCGTTTGACTCTTTCGCTGGCTCTCCGCTCTCGCTCGTTCCCAATCTCCCTTTCGATCGCCACTGCAGCCTCGTCGCGGCCGAACGACTTCGCTCCTGCGTCGCCGCTCGACTATGCACCTTCGATGACTTTTTCTTCTGTAGGATCGGAAACAAGATCGGGAGCTCGCCTGTGAAGGTAACTCTCTCCCCGTCGAGCGCTTCTCCGGCTCTTCCGTGGTCGACCGACTTGTCTCCCTCGACGACATTCCTTCCCGTCGGTCCGAAAGTTACTATAGTTTGATCGGAAGCAAAACGAGAACTCGTTTGCTGTGGAAGTTAACTTTCTCCCTTCCGCCACTTCTCCGCATCCTTAGTGGCTAGTTCGACTTCGTCCTTCGACGGCTTGCCCTTCCTGCAGAATCGGAAGTCACAACATTTGGATCGGAAGTTGCAAACGGGAGCTTGCTCGGTGTGATCCCCCATGGCCGCTCGACTTTGCTCCCACCGACGCCGCCCCTACCTTTTGGATCAGAAGTTAAGACATTTTGATCGGAAGCAGACGGGAGCTCGTGGCTGTGAAGGTAACCTTTTACCCTTCACGTGCTTCTCGGCCAAATCCTCTCATTTTGCAGAACAGAGAGATAGTGAGAGGGAGGGACATTTTAATTAATTAAATTTTTGGTTAATTATAATTAATTAATCTTAATAATAATTAATTATAATTAACTATAATTAAATATTTTAATTACATTTAATTATTCTTAATAATAATCATTTAAAACCTATACACGCTCTTGTAGCGTGGTGGGGACGGTCCTCAACCTCGACACCGACATCGCCGACGACACCGCTATGCAAAGGTATGATGTTCCAAAATCCCATTCTCGACGTTTGCAGCGGACCGGGGAACCACCTATACGCGCTCTTGTAGCACAGTAGGAGGGAGCCCGGTGCGAAGCATACGGCGAGGTGGGTAAGCCCTATACACGCTCTTGTAGCGTGGTGGGGAGTCACTACTGTTCTGGTACATCACTGCTGTTCTGGTACGGGTACTACTGAAGGCCCCATACACGCTCTTGTAGCGTGGTGGGATGAAATTTCTACGGCCGCGGTGTTTGAGGACACCTACCATACACGCTCTAGTAGCGTGGTGGGAAGGCCCAGCTCCCCTATTTTCCCCAAAACGGGGGATATGCCGAGGTGCTGCCGAAATTTTCACTGAAATGTACAAAGACTTGAATAATAAGAAGACCTTCTTGGGCAACAATATAGAGGACCTGTACTTGAACAGAAATGTATAGAACTTGAACTAAATGAGCAGAGGACCTGTACGATGAACAGTGGACTTGTGGACCTGAACCTGAACAAATTCTAAATGATTTCTAAAGGTTCAAACTCAAATAAAATAAAATCAAATTGAACTCAAATTCAAATCATTTGAACAAGAAAATGAACATGCAATTGAACTCAAAGGACTACAGGGGACTTGAGCAAGACTAGAGCATCAAACAAAGACTTTGATTTAAACTGGATCTGGATCCGAACAAAGCACTTGAACTCGTGCTATACAACATTAAGTGGGAGTTATAGACTCGATGAACTCGAGTCTAAATGAAACTTAACTCGGATTCAAACACATGAAAGGAATAAAGCTTGAATCACAAACGAGGGAACTCAGACTACAAGACATTTGTGTGGTCAACAGTGACTCAATGTCAGATGAAATACACTGATCTTAGTAAAAAAATGTGAGGCATACTACAAGACCTCAATGCACAAACTCCTATGACAATCCCCACAAATGCCTGTTGATTGAAGATGGCAACATTGTCAATCGATAATGATGATTTAGTCTCCTACAAATAAGTACAATCAAAACCACCTGAGATCGGTGAAAGGTGGGTAGGATGCAAGAACAATGACTCTCCTACGAATACTTCTAGGAGGTCGTAGCAGATGCAATGGGTCTTTGCAAAAAAATACAACCTACTTGTGGATAACAACAGTGGGTACCTCGTAGGCACAACGAACCACTGTGGGCACAAGTACAATCAACGCCCACCTGAGATTGGTGAAAGGTGGATTTGGTACCGGTGTAAACGGCTGTTCTACGAATACTCCTAGGAGCTCGTAGCAGATACAGCGGTCTCTTGCAAATGGATACTTGTGGATAACAACAGTGTATTGTAAGTACAATGAATCACTGTGGACACAAGTACGCATATTATCTACAAGGATGGTGACCAAGATCTATAAGTGCGTTGAGTACAAAGGTGACTCTATATATGAAAAGGACACCCCCTGGCAGAAGGGAAGAAATGTTTGAACAAATTAGAACCAAACTTCCTGGTGTTCCAAAGTCTCTTTTTAGTTCTATAATTAAGAATAGAACAGTTCGGATGCCCACAAACACGGAAAATAACAAGTCCATTACATCGAAGTTCCTAAAAGGAGTTCTTTCCAGATCAGTGATCATTGACCCCAAAATCTAGAAATAACCTCCCTGGTGAATGAGAAAGGGGGAGTCAACACCAAGACGCCATGCCACCGGATCCGCAACATTCGTACTGAACCCGATCCTTCTATACGGATCAATAGAAGTCGACAGGGTTCGAACCTTCAAACAAACACATGGTTATGAGAACCGATGTATTTGTTTCAATACATTCATATTATGCCTTCAAGGCCTACAATCAAAAGAATTCACTAACAAAAGGCATGAAGCCTACGAAACCCGATCCTCCTAAGTAGATAAATGGGAGTAGACAGGGTTCGAGATATCGGATAAATATGCGGTTACGAAAGTTGACCAGATATTTATTTTGTACATACATATTAGGCCTTCAAGGCCTACAATCAAGAAAATTCATAAACAAAGGCATAAAGCCTATGCAATCCGATCCTCAGTCAATAGCTTGTCTGAGTTGACAAGATTCAATCAACAAATAAAAATGACCCCAAACACCTTAATGATGGCCGTGTTGATTGTTTATCTCAACCGGAGAGGTTCACAAATACTTTCAAATGCCTCTTAAAAGTCCATTCCAAACATCCAAAAATCCAAAAAATTCTCAAAATTCAAAAAAAATTTAAAATTGAAATAAATTCATCAATAACTTAAAACAAAATCCATCCACCATCCACAACAATTTGTCGGGGTGGACAAATTGAAATCTACTTCAGCTCACAAAGAGTTAATACCTAGTCGAAAATATCACTAGGATCCATTCTCAAACAATCTCTTGCCAGTAAGGACGTGGTACGTGTCCTCTAACTGACGGTTTTGCCGCCAAATGGCATCGCAGGATAAACGGTTATGACCCGGGGCCCTCTGAACCGAGTGGTTTTGCCGCTAAATGGCACCACGAAATACCGGTTATGGCCAGAGCCAATACGTTCCTTATTGGTATCAAATCCTTGATATATGAATCAATAGGATATGATCGATAGGGCACAAAGCCCTCTGTTAGCTAAGATAGATTTAAATTTGTCCCCTTAGGCAAATATTCACCCCAGGTCTACAAGGTCCCCTTGGACGAAGCAACCCACGGCTGCCGACAAGGATCCTTCTGTCAGGTTGGATCGACTACCTCCTCTGACTAAGTAGACCATGGACCACGATGGCCCGGGACGACGGAACCATGGGATCTTAATCGGTTCTATCATCCATTCCCCCACCATCCGCTTTGAGTGAAAGATGGTGAAATTTCTATTTTAAATATCAAATTCTCCAATCCCTATGCCCATTGCTGCTACTATATGCCAGATAACACGTATCTCTACGTATCTGATCGATGACTAGCCTTAATCGAAAGTTCTCTCTCATGATCAGGAGGGGTAATTAACTATAGGGGCTTGCGCCTATAGGAAACTAGAACTCAGATTATAAACTCCTCACAAAATGAGGGCGAAATCTCTGGTTAGTGTCTTATCTACAAACCCATATGCCTTCCAAAATTTACCCCGGAACCTATCAGTTAAAACTCCCTCGCCAAATAAAAAGAAAAGAGCGAGCGGAGGCCGGGGACGAATTTTCGGAGCCCACATATATAAAAAAATTATTATTTTATGTTTACACAATCTTTTGATTTTGAGGCTTACGCCTCGCCTCACGAATGAAAAATGCCTCAATACCCGAATATGCAATTTTAAACATTGCGTCCAACCAATACTTCTTCATCGACTTGTGCGCCAAGCATAATCTTAATATCTTGGAGAATGTTTGTCATCTATCCTAGAAACAGAAGAAAGTGCTTAGTTTTGGGCATCAACACTTATCTCAAGTTATTAATAGATGATAATCCAAGCTTATGACTCATAAATGCTATATGCTTGTGAAACCTACAACCTCAACATCCTGAATGAATATTGGACACTCAACTAGCTACTGCCTTGCAATGACTAGGTGGCTAGCCAATTCTAAATATCATACCTTAGTTACAAATAATTTCACATTAAATGAATTTTACTATGATGTCAGAGTTATTATTAATTACCATTTTTTAAATGTGATGCTAGATATGAACCCAGTAAGTAGGCTATGTCGGACATAACATCTGTGGTGGTGAATTTGCTGTGGTGACCAATTTATCAACATCACTTCTTTGAGGTCTCTGTCTTCTCCCTTGATCTACAACCATTTATAATTCAAGATAGAAACCTGGAGAGTTTTCTAACGAATTATGCCTCTCAGTCACAATGTTTCAAAGAGAGCCGTATGTTGGAGTGGGTTTTTATAGGAAGAGAAGAGAATTTCTGTCAAAGAGCTATACATGTGGCGGGCTGATGATGATATATAAGGTACCAATGATTAAGGCGGTAAGTGATAATTATTTCTATCTAATCCAAGTTTAGGAATAATAAATCACTAGGAATTCAAATGGCATCGAATCCTTTTTGATGGGGGGCATAAAGGACAATGGAGGGACATACCAAATAGCACCGCATCTTATTTGTTACTATCGACGCTAAAGGATGAGATGGATCATAATAATGATGACCATGAATGTATTAAATGATGGTTAGGTCACTAAGTTCACGGCCAATGGTAGTTAATACGAGTGTAGAGACATGAATTTATAGGAAGTGGTGAGAACTATCAAAGAGCTATACATGGCTAATGTGGGAAACTGATGATTTTTTATAGGGTATCAAATGATTAGGGCGGTAAGTGTTAATTAATTCTATTTAATCCAAGTTTAGGAATAATAAATCAAGATACTAGGAATTCAAAGGGCATCGAATCCTTTTTTATGGGGACCAAAAGGATAATACAAGGACCAACCTGAAAGCACCTCATCTCATTCATTACTATCAATGCTAAAGGATGAGATGGGTCACAATAATAATGATCGTGAATGGATCCAACAATGGTTAGGGCACTAAGTTTGCAGTCAATGCTATATGAGTTCAGGAACATGAAATCACGATTTTAAGACTTTAACTAGCATCAAATTCATTCATATATGGAATATTGGAGGATGGTGGAGGAGAGACCCACCTATCATACCACCCAACATTTCATCTCATCTATCACTATCAAGGCTAGAGGGCAAGATGGGTCAATAATGATAACAGTGAAAGTATCCAATGACGATTCGGGCACTAAATTCACTATCGACACTAACAAATATGAGTTTAGGGATAAAATCATGATATTAAGAATTTAACCGGCATCGGATTCCTTCACATATGGAACATTGAAGGATAGTGGAAAGACCCACCTAATAATGATACCAAAGAACGAGTGAGCTAATAATAATGCCAGAACTTTAAATTGCTATTTAGGAGAATTAGATATGCGCTACCAACCTCTATTGAAATTCTAGAAAAAAAAATTATCTTCCACAACAAAGGAGTAGTTCATATCCACTAAAAATGGTGAAAAATGTTTGGTTGATGCTATACGATACGATGGTGAACAGAATATATCTTATGAGTTCACATTGACGTATGTAGGATATAACAATAGTCATTCAAGTGCTCATTAGCATTAAACTTGCCGATTTAACGCATCACATCATATATCAATCAAATATTAATAGAAAAAGAACTGAATTCTTTAATCAATCGTTTCCATTAAGAGATCAATTTACGGCCACCATGTTAAAAATGATGATATATATGAGGCCATTCTTTTAAAATTTTATCAAAACCAATTAGTTTGGTATGTTGAGGTTGAACCTATTGAGGGTAACAACAGTGAACTGCTACCCACAATCCTAATTTCAGCACACAAACATTCATGGCAACTACGACCACTGAAACTTTAATATAAGATTTTTTTGGTATCGAATAATAGTTATATGAAGCTTCTTATTATCTCATTAAGTCAAATTAATGAGGAATTATGCCCAACTAATTCAAGCCGAGCACTTTAAAAACAATTGAACATGCACAAGTGCAATTTGAAGTTTCAGGGATGAACTTAAAATATGAACCACTTAAAGAAGGCATTAATGTAGGTGGCTTTAAATTCAGAGAATTAGAGAGGAAAAAGTTTGATTTATTGCACAAAACTATCGTTATTTGTATATCTATACAAGATATCTTAATAAAGAAACAAATAATTACAGAATCAGAATCATGCATAATTGTCCTAACATAATTCTTCCTAAATCAACCACCCAAATATGGAAGGAGATCGGCGTGTTCTAGTGAGCCTCCAAAGGATCACCATCCTGGCCCTGGGATCAAGTGTCAAGGGATGGCTAGGACTTAACACTCACTCTCAAGCTAAGGAATACAGATCTATAATTCTCAATTTCGTAATCAGACCCACTATCCCAGAAAGGTAGAGTTATCAAGTCCCCTGGTAAGAACGTCTGCAAGCTGATCTTTTGATGAAGCACGTTAGATACATACAACACTATTGTCTAATTTCTCTTTTATGAAATATCTATTCACTTCTATGTGTTCGGTACTCTCATGCTGAACCAAAATGTGAACTATGATAATTGTTGATTTGTTGTCACAATGTAGCTTCATGAGTCCTTCTGACTTGATCCTTAAGTCTTATAGAATCATCTTGATCTATAGTATAGCTCACATCTTCCCAAGGCCATAGCTCCGTACTCTGCTTTTGCACTAAACCTTGCCATCACACTTTATTTCTTGCTCCTCCATATAATAAGATTTCTTCTAAGAAATATGAAGAATCCTTAGGTAGATCATCTATCTATGGGTGATTCTGTGTAATTTGTATCAGTATATACTTTTATAATTATTCCACAGTATCTTCTAAAGAGAATCCCTTTATCTGGATTCCATTTAAGCTAGTGTAGTATTTTGCCTACAACTTGCACGTGAGTCTATTTAGATTTTACATGAACTATCTAACCATGCTTACAATAAAAGCTATATCTGATCTGCTGTGAGAAAGGTAGATTAATTTTCCCACAAGTCTCTAATAAGCTCTCTTATCTATGTATGTATCCGCTTTAGCTTCCCCCAATTTGAGATTTGGTTCTACTGGTGTTGTATACCAGTTTATAAGCTAATTTATATGTTTCTTTAATAAGATCAATAATGTGTTTCTGTTGTGAAATAAAGATTCCTCTAGTGGAGTGAGCCACTTTAATTTCAAGAAAATATCTTTAATCTACCATGTTCATTAATCACAAATTCCTTGGTAAGATATTTTCTTAGAATCACTTTCTTCTTTTCATCATTTCTAGACAAGATGATATCATTCACATAAGCTAATAAAAATGTTACTCCCTAGAGTATGAGTGATTGAAGAATAATGTATGGTCCCCTTGACTCTACCGATATCCATTGAGTAGCAAAACTTTTAAGAATCTTCCAAACCAAACTTCACATGAATGCTATAGCCCATATAGAGTTTCTTTTAACCTACACAATTTGTCACCCCCAAATTTTTTCTTGAATCCTGGTGGAATCTTCATAAATAATTCTTCCACTAAGTCGCCATGTAGGAATGCATTTTTAACATCCAGCTATTCTAGATGCCAGTTATAATTAGTTGCTAGTGAGAGCGGGATCCTCACAGTGTTCATCTTGGTCATAGATGCAAAAATTTCCTGGTAGTTAATGCGTATGTCTAAGTGTATCATTTTGCTAACAGTCTTATCTTATGCCTTTCCAGTGTACCATTAGTTTTATATTTTATAGAGAACACTAATTTTGCTGCCGACTAGTCATTTTTCTATTGATAAGTGGGTGGTCTCCTAGGTATTATTATTTTTCATCCCAGGTATTGTTCTTCAGGGCATACATTTTATCTTTCATGACACTTCCAATTTTCATCAGATAAGACCTCAAAAATATTATTTGGAATGTGAATATCATTTAGTGTGATCCGAAATTTTGTTTGAAGGTGATAAGTTATGAAAGGATACAAAGTTGGTTATGGGACACATATGAGATTATTTTAGTAAACTTTTTTTACCTCAATTTCAAATGGTTCAGATTCTTGGATCTGTTTAAGAGCATAGTTTGGATTTCTATGCCTGGAATATACTTCTCAAATTTTATGTTATCCATAATAGCTTTTTTCCTCAATTTTCCTTGCTTTGATTTCATGTTTAGATGGATTAATTTGAGGTAGAGCAAGAAGTTCAAGAGGGGCAAGCTCACTTGCCTCATCTTCCTTAGTTTTAGTCTCCCCCTGAAGATGAGGTTAGGTGAAATAGGCCACATCAACATATACAAAAGTTTTCATGGTGGAGGGACAATAACACTTATAACCTTTTGAGTGGATGAATATTCAAGAAAGATATATCTAAGTGTTATTGGATATAATTTTTGTCTAGTTTGGCTGTGAATGTGAACATAGGAAGTGCAACAAAAGATTTTGGGTGTGAGATTGTTATGGGTTTGAAATTCAAGATAAAAAGATGATAGAATATCTATTGGTGATTTTAATGCCAAGGTTGTTGAGGATAGTCGGTTTATGAGATATGTGGCAATTAGAAGGGCTTCCCCCCGATAAAATTTGGATACATTGTGGTTGAATAGAAATGCATAGATAGAGGCAAGAAGGTGGACTTTTTTTTTCTATAACTCCATATTATTGTGGGGTGTGAATGCAAGAACACTCATGAATGATATTACCCTTTTGAAAGTAAAAGGATAGGATTTGATTAAAATAATCTTTAACATCGTCAAAATTAATTTTTTTGTTTTATTTTTACACCAAATTTGTTCTGGATCATGGTATAAAATATGGGGAGGATAGTGCTAAAATTGGATTTAATTTTTAGGGTAAAAATCTAAGAGATGTGAGTGCAATCATCAATCAAGGATACAAACCATCGAGGTCCTGAGATGTTAGGGATTTTTTAGGATCCCTAGATATCACTATGAATAAGGTGGAAGGGGGTAAGACATCTTTCATTTTTGTTTGGAAAAGAAACTCGTTTATGCGTGGCTAACTCATAGGTTTTACAATGAAAAGATTCTTTTTTCGATTTATAAAAAATTTTGGATACATGTGTTTTAAGACATCAAAAAATGGATGTCCTGAACTAAAATGATGAAGCTAAATAGTATCTTTTATTAAATAAGGATAACATAGAATAGCAAGTATTGTAAATAGTTTATTTGTTTAGCTCTTCCAAGCAGTACAGTTCAGCTCTCTCCTTAGCGAGTCCAATTTTCTTCATCTATCTCTATTCCTGAAATAAGCAACAAGTAGGGTTAAATAAGACTTGACAATTATGATCACTGATAAGTTTTTGGATGGAGATTAACTTTGTGGATAATTGAGGTACGTGCAAAATATTTTTTTTGAGGAAGGAAAATAAGGGTATGTCTCCTTGGCTTGCTATTGTGGTAAAAAAGTCATCAGTAATGATTATTTTCTTATCACTCAGGCAAAGAGTATAGTTGATGAAGTAGAGTGTGTTTTTGACTCCTAAGTTAATGATACATAAACCATTCAAATGATTTCTAGAGGCACTTAATCCAATGGACATAAGAAACATGCTTGAAAGTGCAAGAGAAGAAGTTACAGGTGATTTTTCAAAGGATACTATGAGTTATTTTAGCTTATGAATATCTTCTTTGTTGAGCTCTTTGAAGCTGGGCTATATTTCTAGGTTGGGTTGACTTCTTGTAGTGTTACATCTTTCCTTTTATGATGCCTCCATTGTTGAACCCTCACCAGTTCAACCAAGGAATCCTCACCTTCGGTTTTCCACACAATCCAAAATCATGATTATAGTCCATGTTCAACTAAGAAAATGGAATAATTGAACTACATCCATTACCAATCAGAAGGCAACATGGTTGATTGATGGTGATGTAAATTCAGAATAGAATGGAAGAAAATTCTAATCGTTTTAGATGATTTTGCAATTAGTGCACCTAAGTTGAACATAATAGGTCCACATGCTCATAAAACCATAAAAATATAAGATATATCACAGGTTATGTATTATTTTGTTGACCGACATCCCGAAACAAAAAAAAAGAAAAAAAAAATGTGTCGCGTACCTGCTCGGTCATCCCACGTCGCGCGTCGCTCGCACGTCGACGTTGCTTCCTCGCACATCGCACGACTCTCGCGTCGTTAATGAGCCGAAGAGAAGAGGCCTTCGGCCTCTCTCTCATTTTCCCGATCATCCTCCCTCGCTTTCGCTCTGGCTCCCTCACTCTCTCACTCTGATCTTCCGCCCTCATCCCCTCTCCGACTCCTTCGAAGACTTTCCCTTCCATTAAGGTCAGAAGTTATGACATTTTGACGGAAGCGACTGAGGGATCTTGCTGCTATGAAGATAACATCCTCCCTATCGCACGCTTCTGCAGCCTGTTCGTGGCCGTCCGACCCAACTCCCTCAATGAGTCTCCCTTCCTTCGGATCGGAAGTCACGGCCCTTTGATCGGAAGCTAAAACGAGAGCTCGCCGCTCCTTCGACCTCTCCATCGCTGTTCGACTTTGTTCGTTCGACGACTTTCCCTCCCAATTGGTTAGGAAGTTACAACATTTCGGTCCGGAGCAACAACTGGAGCTTGCTACCGTGAAGTTAACTTTCTCTCTTTCTGCGTGCTTCTTCGGTTCCTTCAGGGCTGTTCGACTTTGCACCTTCCATGGTATTCCCATCCCGTTGGATCGGAAGTTAAAACATTTTGATCGGAAGCAGGGAGAGGAGCTCGCTGCTATGAAGGTTAACTCTCTCCCTTTCCATGCTTATTCGGCCTAATCCCGTAAATCCGCTAAACCGAGGGATTATTTTTTTTTAATATATATAAATGATATAATATAATTTTTATTATAATTATATTAATTAAATATAATTAATTACAATTATTATTTTTAACTATGGGACCCCAGTCCGACGCCTACGATGAGGCGGGCAATCACCTAAACTCTACTTCGGCGTTCGTGGCGCACCGGAAAACCGCCTATACATGCCTTTTTTGCACTTGGTGGAATGGGACCCTGGTGCGACACCTACAGCGAGGCGAGGTCACTCATAAGTACCCCCGCGCGAGGGTAAAGCAAATTATCTTTTCCAAACAGGTACCGAATACCCCATACATGCCTTTATTGTGCGTGGTGAGAAAGAAGATCACGGTCGTGGTGTCCTCGTCCGAGGACACCTACCATACAAGCCATTATTGCGCGTGATGAGAAGGCCCAGTTTCTCATAGTTTTCCCCTAAACGGGGGAGACACCGGGAGGCTGCCAAATTTTGGGTGAATATACGATCGAACTCAGACCTGTTTTGAACTCAAAAAGGACAAGAACAAGAACTCGGACTCAAAAGAACAACAGTGGACTCAGACTTGTAGACTTTGATATAATAAACTCAAATCTTAATGAACTCAAACTCAAATAAAAAAATGAATAAAAAAGAAAATGATCCTGAATATTTGAACTTAAATCAAACTTGGACAAATGATGTTGAACTGAACCAAGGACTTGAACTTGAATGGAGTCTGAAATCAAGAAGACCACAAGGAATCCAAGTATGAACTGGACTTGAACAAGCACTTAAACTCGCACTTGAACTCAAACATATACAAAGAACAAAGCTTGAATCATATACGAGGGAGCTCAAACTACAAGAACATTTGCATGTCCAATAGTGACCAAACGTCGAATAAAATACATTGATCCTTGTAAACAAATGTGACCAAGATGCAACAAATACAAACGGCCGCGATCCCTTGTAGAAAGGATATAGCAACATCCTCGTAACCAATGTCGAGGTACACGCAGGCACACTACGAGACCTTAATGCATGCAAATAAAGAATGCAGTGGACTCTTACATCAGTCTCTACAATATTAGGTGTGTAGTACCTACAAGAACAAAAAAGGGTTGCAGAATGCATATAAGCGTCTTATATGCACTATTGGAATTTCCAACATAAGCAACAACGCCTGTTGATTGAAGAATGTGACACTGGAGATCAATAGTGGACCCATCGTCGCAAATAAATTGTGAACAGCAAAGGTGGGCATGATGCGGATGTAATAGACTCCTACGACAATCCCTACAAGTTCCTGTAGATTGAGATGGCAATACTACCATTCGATGGTGGAAGACCGTCCCTACAAATAAGTATAATCATCAAAACCACTTAAGATTGATGAAAGTTGGATATGTATGCAACAATGGCTCTTCTACGAATATTTCCAGGAGGTCGTAGTGGATACAACAGGTCCCTGCAAATGAACATGAACCACTCCTGGATAACAACAGTGGATATATCGTAGGTACAACAAACCACTATGGGCACAAGTACAGATATCACCTACAACAACGGTGATTAAGATCTTCAAGTATGTCGGGTACAAGGGAAACTCAATGTGCGAAAAAGGACACCTCCTGGCATAATGGACGAGAGGTTTGAACAAATTAGAACTAAACTTCCTGGTGTTCCAAAGTTTCCTCTTGGTCATATCCTTAAGACGAAAATAGTTCTGGTGTCCACAAACACCGGAAATAAAAAGTCTACTACGCTAAAGATCTTAAAAAGAGTTCTTTCCAAGGCGGCGGTCATCGATCTCAAAGTCTAGAAGATCCCTCCTGGAGAATGAGAAAAAGAAGTTTGTATCAGAACAATGAAATATTTTATTGCAATAAGGTGATAACGTTACAATTCACCTGTATGCAAAAACAAAAAATTCGTTAGTACACTACAATCCACCTGCAAAAAGCAATAAGTAGTGCATGACAGTCTACCTGTGCAAAGCAGCGAATAACTCAATTCAGAAGCTGCTACTCTCCGCCACCGGATCTGCAACACTCATACAAGCAGACAAAAGGCGTCCACAAGCTCCTAAAACACGCCACTGGATCCGCAACATCCATGCGAGCGGATAGAAGGCGTTTAAAAATATTTCAAGAATGCCCCTACACATGCACTGCAGTTTGTATACATATAGGTACACAAGGGATAAATACAATCCCGACCTGCATGGGCCCCGGCGAGCATGTTATTGGTACATGTGACGTCTAGGGATGCTGCGCGGGTCAATAAGTGAATTCAAATTCGAACCCGATCCTTCTACGTGGATCAATGGGAGTCGACAGAGTTTGAACCTTCAAAATAAATACACGGTTGTGGTGACCAATGTATTTGTTTTAATACCTTTATATTAGGCCTTCAAGGTCTATAATCAAGAGAATTCATGATAAAGGCATAAATCCTACAAAACTCGGAACTTAATATGTTAAAACTCCCCTCGCCAAAGAAAAGCACAAATCCGGGCGGAGGCCGAGGTCGAATTTTCGGAGTCCACAAATTTCTGGCGACTCTGCTGGAGATTGATTTCTCTTTCCATCTCTGGCTAGTCACTCATAGGCTATAGTAACAAGCAATCCATATGGGATAAAATTTTAAATTTCCTGAAAATCAATCTTTTAAATAAGATTCATTAAAAATTCAATGAGCAGGGCTTTAATTCTATTTTAATTTACCTGCTTCTATTGTTTGTTCTGCGTAATTGCTGCGTTTTAATAGTGTGGGGTGACATATCAAATTTTAATCACTAACCCCTGCCTTGCATTTGTGTAGAATGAAAATGTAGGACACCCCGATGACCGTCCAATTAGGACGAGGAGCCAGGATTCAGCTGGCGAATGCTGTCATTGAATCTGGAAATGCTAGAGCCACCATCCACTTTGGTGGGCTCGAATTCTCAGCAGCTACTGCAAAGGCTACAGCCGTCCCTGGGTACGGCGTAAACTCTAAAGAACTTTATGGAAGGACTTATTCTGCAAGAACTACTGCTAGGGACGCTGCTCAAGAAAGAGTTTATGTCTTTGAAAGATGATCTCAGCCTGAGACCCTTACTACAAAAAGGGTCGTTACTGGAAAAAATTTTTTTGTAGTGAATGCAAACACCACTGTCCCGCCCAAAGAGCCTGTTGCATCTGGGCAGTATGATGTTGAAGCTTCCTCATATGGAGGAAGCTTAACAGAAGGCAGAGGAGGAAGAGAAACGCAGAGCAACGCACTCAGCAGTTACCTGTATCAGTCCATCCTTCCAACCTGCCAGCACAAGAACTAGAGATCAATATTCCCACTCAAAATAGGTTCTTTAATTTGAAGTGGATAAAAAGAAATAGCTCTTCTAGTGAGCTCAAATAATCTTTCTGGGAGCATCGACATGAAGCCCCGACCCCTTAGAAGATAAGAGAGCCTGAATGCTTGTCTGCCCGGGTACACCGAGTTCTAAAGACAGTTAAGGAAAGAGGGCTAATAAAGAAGAAGTTTCAAAGGCCACTAGTAGTTGAGGCCCGAAGAACCCCTCCAAGAGAGAGGCTATCATCTGTTGTGATAGCCGAAAGAAGAGGATATCGACGACAAGCTCCGCAGGAAGCACATCGGGGCATAACACTTGGTCCACGTATCCAAGAATCTGCCGCCGAAAGGGCCCAGTGGAAACGCAAACAAGTATGGAGGCCGAAGCCTCGAAAAGAAAAGATGATTGAAGAAAGAGATAGATCGGGCATGACATCCGAAATGGTCTCCCGGAGATCCGCCCTTGCTAACAGAACTCATCGAAGATTGGTCCAAAAGAAGGCCCATAATAACAGTCAAAGTGATAGTCGACATCCTAGAGAATCCTCCAGGAGATCCCGTCATTCACCTGTCCTAACCAAAGAAGAGGTTCATTTCGATCGCAGCCCACAGATCGAAGAAATATTTATTCCAAACCAAGAACCTGAAATTCATTAGCGACGCCGCTCGGAAATTCAGGTACAAAAAGAAGAAGACGACTATGGTGATGAGGACACTATGGAGATCGAGGTGATTTGCATGGTCATCCACATCGATGTTGAAGATAATGATGAAGATGACCAATAATCACAGCCACGTGTATGTGTTTATCGACGTCACCATAGGGCTAGATCCATTGCCAGCCGAAGTGCTCGATCCTTAGAAGAATGAGAGGAAGGAGAAGAGGTTGGAGAAAACCCCTTCGCTAGCTAAGATATCACGCTCGCTGAAATGAGAAGACAAACGAGGCGACAGATGTGTGAGAAAGATAGAGAAATCTCACAGTTAAATGATAAAATAACTGAGATGATGACTCAAATGACGGCTATGATGGAGATGATGCAGAAGACCATTTCTGTGGGTGCTGTACCGGCTCAAACTGTCAACCAAGCTGTGAGTAATGTTCCAGCAAATCCTCAAAATTTTTAAGCACTACAAGACTCAAGAGTGAAAGGTGTACCTGAAGGTGGTAAAGAGACTGATGATCCGACCCGCCAGCGTGCTCCACAAAATGTGGCAAGTGCCTCTGAATCTGTAATCAAAGAACAGCTAGAAGGCTTAATTAGTGAAAAGATTAAGGCCTTTATAGCTGCTGAACAGGCAGAGAAATTGGTAGGCAAAGGTCGCCCGTACCTGACAGAGTATGATCAGGTGCCTATATCGAAAGGGATATTCTGTGCCGAAATTTAATATTTTGATGGTAATAAGAATCCCAGATAGCACCTCACGCAGATTAAAGCTACCTACAAAAATACGGGAAGAAATGATGCTCTGTTATTTCGGCAATTCATGAGCAGCTTGAGTGGAACTACTTTCAAATGGTATGCTGAGCTACCGAATGATTCACTAAATACCTTTGCAGAATTAGAGGCCTTGTTCGTGAAAAGAATTGCCAGTGCAATAGAGAAGACTACTATCATTGATCTCGCCCTAGATAAAAGGAGAAAAGATGAGTCAGAGACGAAGTATATAACACGCTGGTACAATATCAGCATGAAGTGCGAGCAACAACTAGAAGAAGAACATGCAGTTCAACTTTAGATGGGGAATATTGATGATAAAATACAACCCTTCTTATGTATGGCTTCAATCACTGTCTTCCAAGATCTATTGGATAGGGTGGCAAAGTTTGAAAAGTTAAACTTGTCAAAATCTGAAAGCCTCCCTGGCAAACCCAAAAAGGCTAGGGAACCTAACGCCAGGAAGAATGAGGTTTACTCCGCATTCCCTCCCAGACCTGATAAAGATAAACGGGTAGTATACAAAGTAGATAAAAGGAAGCAGCCAATGCAGTATGAAAAAAAAGCCAAAACTGGCTTATAACTATAATCCTCACCCAAAGTTGGTGCTTGGAGGAAATGATAAACCTCGAGCCTTTCCTGGTGGAGGAGAGCGCCAGAGGCAAACTACAGGAGCTGGTGATAGAACGTTCCCTTCTCTTAAGGAGAAAATGAATAAAGAATATTTATTTAAGAGGGATAGTGTCGCTAAACTGTTCCGACAAGCGCTCAAGGCCGGTCTGGAATTGCCAGAATGCAAAAGACCTGAAGAGTCCAAACACAGTGGCGACCCAAACTATTACCCGTATCATCGGGTAATTAGTCATTCAATTGAAGATTGTTATGTCTTCAAAGATTGGTTAGAGAAGAAGTACAAAATTGGATAATTAACATTATCAGATAACATGTTAGTTTGTCCTAAAAAGGAGTCCATTCGGGTAGTCACATCCTCTCCCGTGCTCCCGCTTAAAGAAATAACAACAAAAGAACATGTTCAAAAAGAACAATAGCAAACTGTGGTCTCCAAGAAGACAACCAAAATGTTGAAACAGCTAGGAGTTCCTGGTGTCAAGTGGAAGTCTCCTACTAAGTCAGTATTGAATTTAAAGTGATTTTCTACGTCACATGCATTCACTTCTAAACAGCAACCTGACCAAGCTAGCTCATCAAAGTCTGTCAAAACAAAATCAAAGGGTTATAAGAAGAAAGCCAAATTGAAAATGCCTATGGAGAAGAAAATTGCAACTCAAAAGGCTATCGATAGTTTGGGTGAATATTACCAGACTGCTAGGAGGCCTATTAAGCATAGTGATTTCATGACGGAGCTCAAAATAGATGAAAAGAAAAAAGCTAAGGACGAATCTCTTCCTACAAAGACATGCCGAGTCATCTCAGCGACATCAAAGATATTAAAAAGGGAGAAATACGCTGAAGAAGCAACCCCTGAATTATGTCTAATGATGTCATCAATGAAATACTATTCAGAAGAAGATCTATGTTTCCCAGATGATGAAGATTCATATACAAGCATAGTGTCGCAAATGGAAAAGTTGAAACTGGAAGATAATTCTGAGTCTACAGGTGAATCCCCAGACGTGACAATGGCTGACTTCGAGGAGGATGCTTCATCAAATAAGTCTTAATCAGATGAGGTGACCCAGGTGCAGTTGAGAAGTGACAATGTACTACCACCTCCACCAAAGAAGGGCATTCTCAATCAAGATAAGGGAAAGTATATAATTATCAACGAAGATATTATTCCCGAAGACTCCAAAAAGAAAGAGGCTTCAGCTAAGGGGATAGATTATAATATCTTATCCAACGTAAGGAAAATTTCAGCACAACTCAGCATATACGATGCCATTATGATGTCTAAAGACCTTCGGGAGATTTTGATCAAAACTCTCAAGGACCCTGAAAGATATGAAGCGTATTTTGATGAACGCAACTTGACTGAGGTCTTGCAAGCTCGGAATGAGCCAATAATTATTTTTGCTGAGGATGATCTGATGCTCAGAACGGCAGATCACAACCGCCCTCTGTATGTTACAGCGGAGAGTGATGGTATGATGATCAGTCAAATTTTGATCGATCCCGAGTCTTCCGTAAATCTTATGAGCCTTAAAGCTTTGAAATCAGTGTGCCTCGATGTGGAACATCTTGGGCAAGATAAGTTGATGGTACATGGCTTCAATAAAAAAGGACAGAAAATCCTTGGATCAGTTATGCTCCATCTTGTATGTGAAGAACTTCATACAAAAGCCAAACTCCATGTAATTGACGCGGACACTTCATCGAAGGCGTTACTAGGTCGCCCGTGGCTGCATGAATACGGCGTTGTCCCGTCAATATTACACAAGTGCATGAAGTATCTTAGGGAAGGAGAAGAATTCAGGATCTCTGGTGACATTCAACCCTTTGCAGTACATAAAATAACAATATATGAAGATGCCAAATACTTCATGCCAAAAAAGCAAAAACCTTCGAGTTCTCTTGAAGCTAGAGCATCAAACTCAAAAGCTGCAAAGCAACCCAAACAGGAAAGTGAGAAGAGGTGTGCAAGGAGAAAGAATACAACACCGACTCTTCCCAAAACATCAAGCATTTCTAAAGAAAGGAAACATGTGCCTCACCTTGGGAGTGACACAGATGAAAGTGATGTCAGTCCTACAAAATCCTGAAGGGTAGGCCAATCTGCGGCCAAACGGAGTAGGGAGGTTACATTTTCAAATGATGATTATAACTACGACTCTATTTATATGAACACGGTGCAGGATGTATTCTCCAGAAAAATAAATAGCCTATCAATCTCAGATAGCATACTCATAGTCACGCGTATTCCCCTACAAAACTTTAAAGAAGTCATCCTGGACAAGGTGCATAAGATTGAATAACTCTCATTTCTTTATCTGCCTCCTCTGAAGAAGGGAACTGCACCTGGAAATGTATTGTATTCTATAAGAATGCGCAAAAGAAGAGAATTACGATTGGTGTTGTATGCACCTCGATTCCGAAGAATTATTTCCTATGAGGCTACCTAGGTTTAATACTAAAGGTATTTAAAGAATGCTAATAAAGCAGATCAATGCTCCAACCACTAAACGACAACTTCGTACATGCCTAGGCCTCTAGTATGGAAAGAATTCACATCTATTACGACAGAAGGATATAGTTACATACAAAGGTATCGGATTCATCAAGCGAAAGTACCTCCGGAAGGAGACTTGCCGAGCAATCGCTTGCGAGGAAATCAAATCTGATAACTATGGAGATGAGATATATGAAGCTAACGTTTATGATAACCAACCCGTAGAAGCCAAGTTTGCACCAGAAGAATTAGACGATGGACAGGCTGCTACTATGGACGAGCTAAAAGAAGTCAACTTGGGAACCGAGAAAGACCCTTGCCCAACCTTCACTAGTTCCCTTCTACTAGAAGATCAAGTTGAACAAATAAAGGGACTTTTCTGTGAATTCAAGGACTGCTTTGTCTGGACATATGCTGAGATACATGGCTTATCCCCTGATGTAGTAGTTCAAAGATTAGTCATCAAATCAAATGCAACACCCGTCAAACAAGCTCCAAGGAGAATGAGATTGGAGATTGAAGAACAGGTGATTACAGAAACGAAGAAGCTCATAGAGGCAGGCTTCATTCAAGAATAAAAGTACGCCAACTGGATTGCTATATAATCCCTGTAAAGAAGAAGAATGGTCAGATTCGTATCTGCATCGACTTTAGGGATCTCAACAAGGCATGCCCGAAAGATGAATTTCTGCTCCCAGTATCAGAACTTCTAGTTAACAACACTTCCAGTTATGATATGTTCTTCATCATTGACGGTCCGTCGGGCTACACCCAAATCAAAATAGTGCCTGAAGATGAAAAACATGCATCGTTCAGAACACCCATAGGCATATTTTGCTGCACAGTCATGCCCTTTGGCCTGAAGAATGTTGGTACCACTAACGAGCGATGACTCGTATATTTGATCATTTGATTCATCAAAATGTCGAATGCTATGTATATGACTTAGTCATTAAGAGCATGGACCGAAAAAACCACCTAGATGACTTGAGAATTGTGTTTGAAAGGATCAGGAAATATGATCTGAAGATGAAACCTCTCAAGTGCACATTCGGGATCTCCTCCGACAAATTTCTGTGTTACGTTGTTCGACATCGAGGCATCGAAGTCGACCCCCATAAGATCATGGCAATTATGGAGATGCCACCTCCAAAGAACCTTCGACAACTTTGTTCCATGCAAGGACAACTAGCTTTCATTCGGCGATTCATATCGAATCTATCGGGTAGGTGCCAGTCATTTTCAAAGTTAATGAAAAAAGATGTCCGCTTCAAATGGGACGAAAATTGTCAGGAAGCATTGATGGCATCAAGAGATATTTGTTGAATCCTCTTATTCTCATAGCGCCAATTCAGGGGAAGCCTCTTATACTATACACGGCAGCATTAGAAGAGTCCATCGAAGCATTATTGGCTCAGCATAATGAAGAATGAAAAGAAAATGCGCTCTACTACATCACCTGGAGGTTGATAGGAGCAGAAATACGTTACTCTTCAATTTAGAAGCATTGATTGGCCCTGATTTTCACAATTCAGAAACTCCGCCATTATATGCTATCTCACAAAATCACCTTGATATCAAAGATCGATCCGCTGAAGTTCTTGATGACAAGACCAGCGTTGACAGGTCATTTAGCCAGGTGGACAGTGATAATGTTATAATTTGACATCACATATGTTCCACAAAAGGCAGTAAAAGGGCAAGTGCTGGCGGATTTCCTCGCTGCACGTCCTATCCCCGCGGATTCACTGCTCAATGACGATCTGCCTGACGAGCAGATTATGAATGTTGAAGAAAATGGGATGCTACGATTATGAGAAATGTACTTCGATGGAGCAGCATCAATTAAGCGTGCTCGGCCTCCAAATCTAGAAAAAACTCAAGCCGGAATTGGAATTATTCTCGTAGCACCCGAGGGAGGTAAAATGAGATTCTGATTCAGCTTGACTGAACCTTGGACCAATAATGAGACTGAATATGAAGCTTTAATAGCAGGAATATAGATTGCAACCGATGTTAGAATTCAAAATCTCTAAATCTTTGATGATTCTCAACTTGTTGTAAATCAAGTACTGGGAGTTTACAAAATCATCAAGTTCGAGTTGGCCTGTTATCATCGGTGAATTCTTGAACTTATGAAAAAATTCCAGTTGCAAATTATCTCAAGTTCCCCGAGGTCAAAACAGCAAAATTGATTGCCTTGCTAAATTGGCTAAAGAAATTGCGAATATGAATGATAAATGGCCTATAATAATTATGGTGCACAATCGTCGGGTCATAGAGCTAGCATTATTACAACTCCCGCAGGCAGAGAGAATACCAAGTTCAAGCCAGCAGGATGCAACTTCGGTTGATCCTCAATCTCCCCAACCAGTTGATCTTGAAAATTAGTCTGAAAAATAACAAGCTCCTAAAAAGAGACACAAGGCTAGTCAAACTTCATAATCATGGTGGCATTGCCTAGATGTCAAAGAAGATGATGACTGGAGACAGCCTTTCATTGACTAGTTCAAAGAAAGCAAACTAATAATTGACAAATCATTAGCTGCTCAAATCAGAAAGAAAGCGCTACAATACGCATTTGTCAACAACACATTATATCGACGTGCTTTCGATCAAATGTGGCTAAGATGTCTAGGGACACGAGAAGCTGATAAAGTGATAGCAAAAGTTTATGAAGGACTTTTTGGAGCGCACCAGTCAGGTCCCAAGATGGCAGTCAAAATCAAAAGAATGAGTTATTCTTGGCCAAGAATGGTAGAAGATTGTATTGATCATGCTAAGAGGTGTCACGAATATCAAATCCACGGTGATGTTATACATCAACCGCCAAATCCACTGCACCCTACAATAGCATCCTGGCCATTTGAATGTTAGGATATTGATGTTATCGAGCGAATAGATCCACCGTTATCAGCAGGACACCGCTTCATCTTAGCAGCAACCGATTACTTCTTCAAGTGGGCAGAAGCGGCTCCATTCAAAGAAGTTATATCCGAGCATGTAATTAACTTCTTTACCCACAACGTTGTTTATAGATTCGGTGTGGCGCATCGCATAATCTGAGACAACGGTACTATATTCAAAAGTACAAAAATTTATAAGTTTGTTGATCGGCATAAAATCGATTGACAATATTCATCCATATATAATCCAAAGGCAAATAGCTTGGCAGAGGCCTTCAATAAGACGCTGGTGAAATTGTTGAAGAAGATTCTTAGTAAGAATAAAAGAGTGACATACGAAAATGGTAGAAGCGCTATAGGCCTATCGTACAGTTGATAAAACACCAACCAAAGCCACCCCTTATTCACTAGTATTCGGAGTTCAAGCAGTACTGCCACTAGAAGTTTGAACTACCGTCACTCCGGGTAGCAATCCATAACCACATCACCTAAGAACAGAATGCTCGTTTAAGAATAGAAGAGCTCGATGCACTCGATAAGGTAAGGTTGCAAGCTCAACAAAATCTGGAAATATACCGAGGAAGAATGGCAAAATCATTTGATCGAATGGTGCGTCCTCGAACATTTCAAGGAGAATTGGTCCTAGTGTAGAGAAGGCTAATCATCCCCCATAGAAAAATTAGTTGCAAATTTGTATCCAACTGGGAGGGACCTTTCGTCATCGAAAAGGTGTACCAAAGAGGAGCTTATCAGTTGATCGATCTGGATGGTCAGAGGCCCATGCCGCCGATCAACGGCCGATACTTGAAATACTACGAATGAAATTGCCCAGAAAAATGACATGTTTAATACATTATATTTTCGTACATGTTTATTACTGTATACATTTCATATTTTAGAATTCTCTCGTATTATGATAATGTGTTTCAAAATCTCCCGTCAAAATAGGGACATTTTAAATATTTATTCGTGTCGACATCGCGCCGTGTATCGAGATCCTTATATAAATATTTAAAATCTCAAAATTCCAAATATATTCTATTCTAAAATGTCCCTGCGAGACGGGCATTTTAAATATTTATTCAGGTCGACACCGTGTTGCATGCCGAGATCCCTGAATAAATATTTAAAATTATCAATCCAAATGTTCTTTTGTGCTAAAGAATACAAATATTTGTTTTCTAAAGTATATGTAGGTGATCTTTCAAAAGATCCAGACAACTCCTCCAACAAACTAAGACTCAAAAGTCAAGAAAGGGACTTTCGCGGCTACACACTCCAACAAATTGAGCCGAAAAAACTTGAAGTCTTTCAACAACCTGAAGCTTAAGGTTCGAATGGGTGTAAGAGGTCGAATCCAACAATCTCAAATATAACCGGATCGCTAGCAGCTCCGCCTACTCAACAAGCCATAAAAAAGGTCGTAGTAGCGGAACCCCCACTTTGTCAACCCGTTAGTAAGGACTGTACGAAATACGAAAGCTAATTTAACTCAACAAGATCAAATGATCGTAGTCCATCGAATTCTCCCAAATAACGGGAGAATCAAAGTTCTAGTGGAAGGAGTCTCGAACAACCACAGAATGCTCATAAGCTCTAAATCTTCATCCACAAAGGATGACTCTAAATCTGCCAACTTCAATAAAATTAGCATTGGGAAGCGCAATTTCCATAGCTTAAGTCTGAAGCCTGAATGGGTGTAAGATGTCTGATCCAATAAGCTCAAATATAGCCGGATCACTAGCAGCTCCATCTACTCAACAAGCCATAAGAAAGGTCGTAGTAGAGGTACTCTCATCTCACCAACCAAAGGACGAAGAGCTGTCAAACCCTGGCTCTCCTAATCTGATGAACACAAGTGACTCAAGTTAAAGTTTTCTCAAGTGGTTAAGAATCAAGATACTACCTATATTTGATACTATCAACCAAATCTGAAACCTACAAACCCTTAACAAATCTGCAAAGCACAAAATACGGATCGAAGGAATTCTGTCATCAGCAAGTCTGTTATGCACAAAGCTCTGGACCGATGACTTCTTGCCACCGATCTAGTCCAAACCTAAAGGGTTTTGGGTCACTGACATCTACTCCATCAAACCCACCAAAGCTACAAGCAAAGGGCAGAAGGTACGCAAATATTCTAACAAGTCAGTAAAGATAAATCAGATAACCCTTCACCAAATCTTGCCACTCAGATCACTAGGCAGAAGGAATCAAAATCTCAGGACTCAAGCCAAAGCTGTGAAATGAGCACCCTGGATGACATTTACAAATGTCCCTAAATAATGGGGGCATTTTAAGTATTTATTTTAGTCGCATCGCCATGCATGCCGAGATCCTCAAATAAATATTTAAAATTTTGTCAAAATATAACCAGATGATAGAAGAATTTTGAGCATATGCAGAAAGGTTATAAACTAAAGTGAGCGTGGTGATTAAAGAGAACAAATGCTGGCGATGCTGTCCACTAACATCAATCTACAGAGTGATGCTCTAGAAACCTAAGTACAAAGTACTCTATCACTATCCTGGGATCCCTACTTGACTAAAAGCAGTGTATCAACTATCTATGGATACATCTAAAAGAGTCAAGAGGAAAGAAAAACTAATGTAACATCCAAACAAGTCTTTGGAAATCCCCTAAATGAAACCCTTGTGTGACATCTAGAACAAATATCTAGAGATCCATAGGGTCAACCAGCATACAACAAACATGGTTCGCCCTAGACGCGTACCACATTTGTTGGGGGCATTTATTGATCGTTGTCCCGAAACAAAAAAAAAAAGAAAAAAAAGTGTCACGTACCTGCTCTGTCGTCCCACGTCGAACGTCGCTCGCAGGCCAACGTCACTTCTTCGCACATCACATGGCTCTCACGTCATTAAAGAGCCAAAGAGAAGAGGCCTTCGGTCTCTCTCTCATTTTCCCGATCATCCTCCCTCGCTTTCGCTCTGGCTCCCTCACTCTCTGGCTTTGATCTTCTGCCCTCATCCCCTCTCCGACTGCTTTGAAGACTTTCCCTTCCATTCGGTCGGAAGTTATTACATTTTGAAGGAAGCGACGGAGGGAGCTCGTGGCTGTGAAGATAACAACCTCCCTATCGCACGCTTCTGCGACCTGTTCGTGGCCGTTCGATCCAACTCCCTCGATGACTCTCCCTTCCTTCGGATCGGAAGTCACGGCCCTTTAATCAGAAGCTAAAACGAGAGCTCGCCACTCCTTCAACCTCTCCGTCGTTGTTCGACTTTGTTCGTTCGACGACTTTCCCTTCCAATTGGTTCGGAAGTTATAACATTTAGGTCGGGAGCAACAACTGGAGCTCGCTGCCGTGAAGTTAACTTTCTCCTTTTCTGCGTGCTTCTTCGGCTCCTTCAGGGTTGTTCGACTTTGCACCTTCCACGGCATTCCCATCTAGTTGGATCGGAAGTTAAAACATTTTGATAAGAAGTAGGGAGAGGAGACCGCTGTTGTGAAGGTAAACTTTCTCCCTTTGCACGCTTATTTGGCCTAATCCCGTAAATACGCTAAACTGAGGGATATATATATATATAAGATAACCGCCTATACAAGCCTTTATTGCGCGTAGTGGGATGGGACCCCGATCCGACGCCTACGACAAGGCGTGCAATCACCTAAACTCTACTTCGGCGTTCATGGCGCACCGAAAAATCGCCTATACACGCCTTTGTCGCGCGTGATGGGATGGAACCTCGATGCGGCGCCTACGGCGAGGTGGGGTCACTCATAAGTACCCCCGCGCGGGGGAAAGCAAATTATTTTTCTCAAACAGGTACCGAAGACCCCATACACGAATTTATTGCGCGTGGCGGGAAAGAAGAGCACGGCCGCGATGTCCTCGTCCAAGGACACCTACCATACACGTCTTTATTGTGCATGGTGGGAAGGCCCAGTTTCTCGTAGTTTTCCCCTAAATGGGGGAGACGCCGGGAGGCTACCTAAATTTTGGGTATGATCGCACTCGGACCTATTTTGAACTCAAAAAGGACAAGAATAAGAACTCGGACTCAAAAGAATAATAGTGGACTCAGACTTGTGTACTTTGATACAATAAACTCAAATCTTAATGAATTCAAACTCAAATAAGAAAAAGACTTGAAAAAGAAAATGATCCTGAACATTTAAACTCAAATCAAACTTGGACAAATGATGTTGAACTGAACTAAGGACTTGAACTTGAATGGAGTCTGAACTGAAGAAGACCACAAGGAATCCAAGTATGAACTGGACTTGAAGAAGCACTTTAACTCGCACTTGAACTGAAACATATACAAAGATCAAAGCTTGAATCATATACAAGGGAGCTCAAACTACAATAACATTTGCATGTCCAATAGTGACCCAACGTCGAATGAAATATAATGATACTTGTAAACAAATGTGACTAAGATGCAACAAATACAAACGGCCGCGATCCCTTGTAGATATTGCAACATTCTCGTAACCAACATCGAGGTACACGCATGCACACTAAGAGACCTCAATGCATGCAAATAAAGAATGTAGTTGACTCTTACAACAGTCTCTACGAGATTAGGTGTGTAGTACCTACAAGAACAACAAAGGGTTGCAGAATGCATGTGTCCTATATGCACTATTGGAATCTCCAACACAAGCAACAACGTCTGTTGATTGAAGAAGGTGACACTGGAGATCAATAATGGATCCATCATTGCAAATAAATTTTGAACAGCAAAGGTGGGCATGATGCGGATGTAATAGACTCCTACAACAATCCCTACAAGTGCCTGTAGATTGAGATGGCAATATTACCATTCGATGGTGGAAGACCGTCCCCTACAAACAAGTGCAATCATCAAAATCACCTGAGATTGATGAAAGGTGGATATGATGTAGACAATAATGGCTCTTCTACGAATATTTCCAGGAGGTCGTCGTGGATACAATAGGTCCCTGCAAATGAACACAAATTACTTGTGGATAACAATAGTGGATATCACCTATGACAACGGTGATTAATATCTTCAACTACGTCGGGTACAAGGGCAACTCGATGTACAAAAAAAGATACCTCCTGGCAGAATTGAAGAGAGGTTTGAACAAATTAGAACAAATTAGAACAAAACTTCCTAATGCTCCAAAGTTTCTTCTTGGTCCTATCCTTAAGAAGAAAATAGTTCTGGTGTGCACAAACACCAGAAATAATAAGTCTACTATGCTAAAGATCCTAAAAGGAGTTCTTTCCAAGGCGGCGGTCATCGATCTCAAAGTCCAGAAGATCCCTCCCGATGAATGAGAAAAGGGAGTTTGTATCAGAACAATGAAATATTTCATTGCAATCAGGTGATAATACTACAATTCACCTGTATACAAAAGTAAGAGATTCGTTAGTGCACTACAATCCACCTGCATAAAGCAATAAGTAGTGCACGACAGCCTTCCTGTGCAAAGCAGCGAACAACTCAATTCAGAAACTGCTACTCTCCACCACCAGATCTGCAACACTCATACAGGCAGACAGAAGTTATTCACAAGCTCCTAAAACACACCACCGGATCTGCAACATCCATGCAAGCGGCCAGAAGGTATTTACAAATATTTCAAGAATGCCCCTGCACATGCACCGTAGTTTGTATACACATAGGTACACAAGGGGTAAATACAATCGCGACCCGCATGGGTCCCGGCGAGCGTGTTATTGGTACACACGTGACGTGTAGGTATACTGCGTGGGTCAATAAGTGAATTCAAGTTCGAACCCGATCCTTCTACGCGGATCAATAGGAGTAGACAGGGTTTCAACTTTTAAAACAAATACACGATTATGGCGACCATTGTATTTATTTTAATACCTTAATATTAGGCCTTCAAGACCTATAATCAAGAGAAATCACTGATAAAGGGTTAAATCCTACGAATCCCGATCCTCCTGAGCAGGTAAATAAGAGTAGACAGGATTCAAACCATCGAATAAATATGCGGTCACGAAGTTGACCGGAATATTTATTTTATGCATTCATATTAAGTCTTCAAGTCTTTTAACAAACAAAATTCACAAACAAATGCATGAAGCCCGAGAAACCCGATCCTCTGTTGACAGCCCAACAGAGTTAACAAGGTTCATCCAAAAAATGAAAATATTTTTAAATGGAAATGAACTCAAAGTTACCCCGATGATGGCCGTGTTGAATGTAAATCTCAACCGAAGGGGTTAATTGAAAATATTTCAAGCTCCACCCAAATGCCCATCAAAATCCAAAGCTTCACAAGTTCCAAAATCCCAAAGATCATGCAAATCTCAAAATTTAAAATTGAAATCCAACCATTAAAACATTTAAAGTAAAATTCATCGACCCTCCGCAACAGTTTGCAGGGGTGGACAAGTTAAAATATACTTCAGCTCACAAAGAGCTAATGCCTAGTCGAAAATATCACTAAGATTCATTCTCAAACAATCTCCTGCCAATAAGGATGTGGTACGTATCCTATGATCGGCGGTTTTGCCGCCAAATGGCACCGCAGGATAAACGGTTATAACCCGGGGCCCTCTGAACCGAGTGGTTTTGCCGCCAAATGGCACCACGAAATATCTGTTATGGCCAGAGCCAATACGTTCCTTAGTGGTATCAAATCCTTGAGATATGAATCAATAGGATATGATTAATAGGGCACAAAGCCCTCTGTTAGCTAAGGTGGATTCAAATTTGTCCCCATAGACAAATGCTCCCCCCAGGTCTACAAGGTACCCTTGGACGAAGCAACCCATGGTTGCCGATAAAGATCCTTTTATCAAGTTGGGTCGACTACCTCCTCTAACTAAGTAGACCAGGGACCAAGATGGCCCGGGACGACAGAACCATGGGATCTTGATCGGGTCCATCATCCATTCCCCCACCATCTGCTTTTAAGTGAAAGATGGTGAAATTTTCATTTTTTAAATATCAATTCTCAAACCCTACCTATATCCATGCTTCTACTATATGCCAGATAACATGTATTTATACGTATCTGATTGATGACTAGCCTTAATCGAAACTTCTCTCTCGTTATCGGGACGGGTAATTAACTATACGAGCTTGCGTCTATAGGAAACCAAAACTCAGATTATAAAGTCCTCGCAAAATGAGGGCAAAATCTCTGGGTACTGTCTTATCTACAAACCCATCTGCCTTCCAAAATTTTTCTCGAAACTTAAATGTCTTAAAACTCCCCTCGCCAAAAAAAAGCAGAAACGCGGGCGGAGGCCGGGGCCGAATTTTCGAAGCCCACATATTTTCTTTTCTTTTATAATTTCATCTTTTACTCACATTGCAGGAGACAAGCTAGGCCAAGGAGGCAAAATTAGATTTGCATGATGCAATTAATATGGTGGAAGTGTTCAATTTGGTAAAATCTATTTATCTAATGATATTCACACTACATGTACAAGTGAAATGGATTGAGTAATTACACTGTGTATGCAATATTAGTACATATTTATCTAAGTATGTCAATCAAAGTTTGTAAATTATGTTATGACTAATGAACTTTTTCCTTTCGAAATGGTGCAATGACTTTTGAAAAGTTTTCTTTTTAAATATATCAAGTAGGTTCGTTTCTTCTACACTTTAAGAATATTCATGGCATTCATCAACTAAGTTACTTTAACATAGTGAAAAAAAAAAGTTTATCTAACGACAAGCTAGGAAAATTTATGACATAGCACACATTAATTAAATGTTCACCTACCTGTTACAACTAATGGGAAAATAAAGATATTATTATACAGCCAATAACTAAGAAATTAAATGCAACACAGATAAGAACGATAGAATAAAAATAATAGAATAGATAACTAGTTCAACAAAATGACTCAACAGAATGATTAAAAAATAAAACAAATAAAATATAAAGAGAATATTAACTACTGCCTTCTAACATCAGTATTTCTTCTTCTGAGCAAGTTATACATTTTAGATCACAATTCTGTTTGTGCTGGGCAACATAATATATAAAACGCAAATTGTCGTATTATCTCCTACCACTCCACTGTGGATAAAAATTTCTTCTTATCACAATGAAGTGGAACACTTATAAAACTAATGATACAAATGTAATATGAATTCATCCTTTGTGTTATTCCAATTTCGATACAATCTAACATTTAAATCAAATCCCTCACTATTCACATCATTACATTCTACTCCAAATTTTTACTGCATCGGCTTATAGTATCGCACTTGAAGGAGATTAAGCCAGATTAAATGACAATCTGTCACAATAAACCTGTCTTGCACTTTCTTCCATGCATATTAAATTAGAAATCCTCCTATTGGGTTACAATGTGTCGCTATAGCTTCCGCATGTAATCTTTATAACAACTTATCATAATCTAAGATTTGAACATGCATACAACAGTGGCATGCCTCATTTGACCTAACATTTATTTCTAATATATGATTGTTTGATGTCTCATCAATGCCCCTTTAGCTTAGTGTTCTTAGCACTAACAAAGGTTGAACGATCATTCATTAGTTTTCTTACGATGATGCTTTCCATCACTATAAATTGGGATGGTTTTCAAAACAACCATAGCAAAATCTTAGAAGTTAAAACTAAAGGGTTTAGGGCAAACCATGATGGTTGTATACTTCCTATCGATTACTTTAAATATACATTTATAGCTCCAGTATTATAAACAAAAATGGCTTTCTTGAATGTATCCTATAAAGTCAACTGATTGTGGGCCCCTCATTTGCCTATCATGCAACAGTAAAATGGGAATCAAATGTTTTCGCTAGCTCTAAAAGCACCATGAATTAAGATAAAAACAAGGTATTCTCCCTTGAAATTTTTCTTTAGCCACAATAGTGAAAAAAGGATTCCTCTTATTTTGATGCAATACTCCTGACCCGCCTACAAGATCAAATGTGACCAAGATCAATAGATGTTGATGAGTTGTACGAAAAATGAGCTCCTAAATTACCATGTGCATGATAGACAAAGAGAATAAATTAAGCCTATAAACTCTTATTGCATCATGATAGTAGCAATAACCAACACATGAAATCAGGCTAATTGCCCAGTCTATGGCGACTAGCTTCTTTTAAATTATTTCTTTTCAAAAATCAGTTTTATATTAAAAAAATTATCCTCGGCCAAAATAATTTTAGATTTGTATCCGCTTAAAGCTTTTTATATTCAGGTAGCCAGGAGAATTGTATTAAATGAACAATAGAGACGAAATTTTAAGGAAATGGGGCTCCAACATCAATATCATGCAAGTGTGACTCTCTAAGCTTTCATTTAATATTACCAAATGTGTATTTTTTATTTTTATTTCAATTTGAAATATGCTTTTTTTATACTTCAAAATAAATACAGAATAAATGACATTTATTTATATACCTGCTAAATGCATGTGTTGTACTTGTGTTAATCATAAAAATATTCCAAGTCAATACATCATATTGAACGAATTCGGTTAAAAAAAAAAGGCTAACCTGTTGAGAACGGTCCATTGTCCTCAGAGATCTTGAAAACTCGAAATAATATGTGCCCTTCTCACCACCTTTGGAATATGGACTGTCATCTTCAACCAATGCTGAATTTTTTTATTCAAATAACGAAAAAAATATTTATATATTCAGGAGATGCACAAACTCAGTATATTTAGTTTTCATTCAGCAACCAAAGGGAAACAAAATTTCACTCATAAGATAAAGGAAATTAAGTATGGGATGATTCTTGAAGCAGGCTAATGCATGTTAAACCCGAGAAGGAAGATAAAATTTTGAAGGGAAGAACAAATATTTCTATATTCTGTGTTTCTCGCTGTTACAGTAGAAGCGTTCACGAAAAGGAAAAGCATGCTGATAGCAAATAAAAAACTAATATAAATGATTCTAGGTTAAAAATAAGCTTTCATTGTGTTAAACATAGGCATTTTCAATGTCATGCAAACTCTCCTACAGCTTGATATCTTTCAACAGAACCAGAAAAGGGCATTCTTCTAGATGTCCTCAAAATAATGACTACAAGCTGACAATGATGTGAACAAACAGGTTGTGAATCTGCGACCCTTTTTGGATTCTCGCTTCTTATAAGAACATATGCTTACCGAACGCACTATCTAATATGTGTTCAATAACCAACACGCTGGTTGGTTGTGCCTTGTATGTCCTTGTGCGTCTGCATTGCATTGCTACAAGCAATGTGCATCAATGAATTAAAATAAGAAAAAATGAAAATTCTTGCCCGCACAAGAAGATTAGAGCTTTCAGGTTGTACAATAGGATGTAAAGTGGAGTATGATAAGAAACATATCTGCAAAAATAATGATAAAAAAAACAACCTAGTACAGGCAAAATACCTGAATGGGTAGTAATCATGCTATGCCACCACGCCCCCTGCCAATCATTTTGTGCGTAAGAACTGTTTCCTGAGATATTTTTTTATAAAGGAGAAAATGTGGTAAGCTCATAAACACAAAATAGTCAAATATATATATATATATATATATAATATATATATATATATATATATATACATATTTTTTTTTAATTAGCCTAGATAGGCCGGATTTATGAATCCTTTTCCATCCATTTATGTAGGGTGATATATCTATTAACTTCAAGCTATGTAACATTTGATATACCCTTATTCTCTTTCCATTCGCTTCACATTTTTTCTAGCTCCTAACTTTGTGGTGCATCTTATGCTCTCAACTGAATATGCCAAATTGGCAAAGCAATTTCATACAATAGTAAAGATAAATACAACAACAATATCAAGTATTTATCCCACTATATGAGGTCGGCTACATGAATCATTTTTCTCCATTGTCCTGTTAAGAGAGAAATTCTTATTTAAAATTAATAAAGAAAAATCATTTCTAATACTTTCTAACCAAGCCTTTTTAGGTCTACATTTATCTTTCTTATCATAGGTCAGATCTAATATATCTACTCTCCTAATCAGGTCATCACAAGGCTAACATTTTATATGACCAAACCATCTAAGGCGACTCTCTCTAATCTTATCTACCACTAGGGTAATGGGCAATCTAAGCCAGTCCAGCCAATCAACTCGGCCCCCAACAAGAAAGACTAGTCTAGCTGGAAAGCAGAAGAGCCCTATGGGCCTCACTAGTGTGGACAGTAGGCATGAAGAGAGGGGGATTCAAAGAGGATTAATTCTACTTTTAATTACTTACTGTAGAAAATAAAAAATTTTGCCCGCCACCTACATGGTTTTGAGAGAACTCATGGCTTTAGATAACCCAACATCTTCCCTGATCACCACTCTCCTTCCCTCCACCATCATTTCCTTTGTTAGTGCTCCCCATTTGACATTAGTGTCTCCCAAAGTCTGCTTGTCTCCACCTACCCTACGCCCATCATCACCCTGTAGCACCCTGTGTCCACTAGCTTCACCCCTAATTGGTCGACAACCTGGTTGGAGATTAAATCATGGATAAGCCCACTATCTATCTTCACCACTACCTCCATGTCCGCTATCTCTCTTCTCAATTTCATGGTGTGATTTGGAGTGAATCACACCAATAAGTTTAAGGAGACCTCCACCACGTCTAAATCCAGCTCTTCTTCCTCCCCCACTGCCTCACTCCCACCTCCCTAAACTTCCTCGTCATCATAAACGGTGAGAACCTGAAGAGTTCGATCCTTACAGTAGTGTCATGTTATATATCTCTCATTATATCTGAAGCACAACCCCTTCACCCTCTTCTCCTATAACTCTGACTTAGTGAGCTTCTTAAAGTTTCCCCCAAGTCTCCCTCCTACAGTTTTCTCCTTCGAGATCTACTTAAGAATATCCGGTGTCGGCCCCTTGTTGCTAAAAAGGTGATGGTCATCCTGTATTATCTTCCTTAGTTGCTACATCTAGCTCCTCTTTCCAAGTGCCTTTGATCCTCCACTAACTAGGCTAGCTCCATAGCCTCTCCCACATCACGAGGCTTCATAATTCTAACTGCCACCTGAATCTCTAGTTTGTGCTCTTTCATAAAGTTTCCCTCTAGCACAATCTCTGAAAGCTAGTCCAGTCGGCTAGCAATATACTCAAACCTTTCACGGTACTCCACCACTGTCCTATCCTACATTAAAGTATGATTTTCCCTTTCCTTCCAAAAAAAAAGAGATACTACCGGGAACTAATCGACCTGATGAAATTAGTAATATTATACACGAATGTACTAAACAATGCAATACATAAGTAAAGATTGTGAATACGGGTACCATACTTCAAGTGGGCAACGACTTTGCTCGTTAGAGCGAAGAACTGCTCATAAAAGTCCCCTCCCTTACTAGTTCGGAAACATTCCTACAAACAGTCCTTAAACTCCCTCCAGATCCATATGGGCCACCTCATATCCCTCCACTGGTACCATGCCAACACTTTCCTCTCCAAACACAGCTTGACCATCATTGGTCTCTTCTCCTCCGTCAACCCATTAACGGCAAAGTACCTTTCCACCCCATAGATCCACCCATGTGCATCATCTCCCTTCAAAAGCAGACACCTTCAGCTTCATCACCGTCGGATCACTTGTGCTCCCTCTATTTCCTCCACAACTTCTCATTCCCTATAAGGGTGGTCCTCCCAAGTGTCCCGATCATCCTTTTTACGCTCGTACCAAAACCCTTCATTAAAATTCCCTCTCCTCCTTCCAAATTCAGCACGCTTCGTTCATATCTAATTCCCTCACGTCTCTCCCTATACCCGTTCATTTCCTCCCTAGGAATAGGCTCAAGAGGTTTCATTCTCTCTTCTCCCTCCAAAATCTCCACTTCCTGATCTTCCCATCTCCTTATCATTATTAGGGTTTCCCCAACTCCCATGGCTGTCGGCAGCTCCCCTCACCTCCTACGATGTCGTTTTGGTTTGGACCTCGAGCATCTTCCTTATCATATCCTCCATGATGGCAAACTTCCCATTGATCTTCTCATGGACAACTGAAATTTAAGTTTCAAAATATGAATTTTTTCTTTGAAATTATATTTCAATTGTCCAATCTATCCTTCCAACACTTCTACCTTTCTTCCTACTGTAGGTACATGGATCTTGGCTCTGATATAAATTAATGACGCTTAAATTGAGAGAAACTAGGAAGAGGAACACACAAGAACACTTTTTATTAAAAGATTTATGAAGAGAAACTCAATATTCAATTGGATCTTAAAATGGAGAGGAAGATCCAACTCCCCCAAATCTCTAGCTGCCGGCTAAAGCCTTCTCAACCTAAGGAATTCTAAATTCAGCAAGTTCAAGCAAACCCTAACCCTAGGGTAAACAACATACTTAAAGCATACAAAGTATAGAAAATCCCCAAAAACAGCCCTTCCCAAATTTATTTTCCCTCCTAGTCGGCCACTCCTAGACTTTAATTTTCCCTTGGGCCCCACCCCAAGGGGGGTGGGAATCCATCCAGGCAGCTATGTTCTGCATGGCATAAACTTTGGCGGGTCTCAGAGGGATTAGCCCATCCTTAACCAATCTAGGAGGGACCGGTCCATCAGAATTAAATTTGAGATGTTTTTTACAATCCTGGCCTAGCTCAATGTAAGGTAAAAGAAAGGGCTGGCAAAAAGAAAAAGACCTCTAGTTTTTTACTAGATGAAGTCAAGGTGGTCTTCTTTACCAAAGTCCGATAGATGGGTGATCTGTCAAAATGTAGCGGAGCAATAACTAAACTTCGCACATTTTTAAAATGTTGGATTATCACAAAAAATAAATAAATAAAAACATAGAGGTGAAAAACAATACAGTTACTCTAAAAAGGTACACGGCATGATACCTCACTAGGATTAATGCAAATCTAAATGAGGGTTGAATTCTCTTACTATTACTAAATAAATAGACGAAAGATCATTACAATGATGAATGAGATTATGAAATAATTACTTAGATAAGCTCACTATTACCATATGTGTAATCTAATTGCAGAATAGTTCTGTTCTATAGCGTGTCTATTCAATATGATCAATCATGCAAGATGATTCAAGATTAAAGTTTCCTCTGATCAAATAATATGCTTAGTATAATTTCATAAATTACAAGTTATCAAATAACTAGACAATCTATTTTCTTTAAATGAAAGCAAAAGACATTAAAAATCAAGGATAATGAGATGTTTGAAAATATCGAAGAATTTCAGCAAAAAATCAAAAATAAATAAAATCAACAAGCAAATCGAAATAATTTCACAAAACAAATTTATGGTGCCCTGTTTTTATCAAAATCAAAAGCACTAAATAAGTCAATAAAGAAAATTATGTAGATGAAATGGAATAAGGGACACCTCATGCCGGTTTTTTATTAATTATTTATTTTTTATTTTTTATTTTTAAGCCTCACGTCGGTATAAAAAGCAGACCTTCCCCAAAATTAGATAACCGCACTTGCATTACACTCAAAGGAATCAGACGACATTCTACTTGCACTCATAAAATTGAAGTTGCACAGAATCTTTTTCTTAAAGATAAAAGTTATTAATTAAAAAATTTTAACTGTTATTTATACTCCTCAGAGCCTAGATTAGTAGATAAAATTGGCATTGGATCAATCTCAACTTAAATTTGAATAAATCCAAACAACCAATTAAACTTTCAAAATAGATGAAATACAATCTTCATGCCGAACAACCAGAACTCCATGACAGCATAAACGTCACACGCACCATAACTCAAACGCACGTAAGAGCCAGACAAACACAACCACCACTTCCCTGATATACGACAACAACCAAACCAACAAACTACTTTATCATATTTGTAAATGAATACCGTCTAATTTCACCCCTTAAACATTTAAATACCAAGTTTCCAAGAAACAAATATTGGTTTTCATGAATTGAACAACCCACACAATATTTTTTCAGAACTAACCTCAACTTAAATGAAGACTGAAATTATACGAACAAAATAAACTAACTTGAAGTTAGGAAATAAAATACAGCCTTTCTCTATCATTATCATTGGCATGTCCTCAAAATAGAAATAATAAATTAAACAAAATAAAATAAAGAAATGAAAATTCATTACCTGTGAAGAAATTAATGCTTGGTGCAATGCTTACTATGAGAAATGTGAAGAAATTAATGCTTGGTGCAATGCATAAATTTTTATCAAACAAGTTCAGGTTAAAAAAATTTGGCTTTGATGAATTTAATATTGGATACATATCAAGTAAATGTAGACATAAAGTATGAATCTCCTGTAAAGTAACTCGTCATAATCATAGCCACGTATGCCTCGATAGTGCATAAGGTATCTCTGAAATTCATCATTAGCGGTGGGAAAAATTATATCATTTAGAATAGCTTCGAAAATAAGCTGCATGATAGGAACTAGCAAAGAATTGTATGTGAACTCACAAGAGATGAAGAGTGTGAAATTTAAGGTGTTGGTTGTATACTGATTAAAAAAATGAAATTAAAAAGATGAAAATTGAATATATACCAAGATTTCTTGTAATTTCTAAGTTGTAAGCATTAAATCTAATATGTTGCACAATTTTAAATAATATCATTTTCATTGTATTCAACTTCTTTAAAGTTTTAAATGGAAGCATCTCTTACCATGTAAAATAGCTTTAAGAATGAGTTGCATGGCCATAATTGGCAAAAGGTTGGATGTGGACTTACAATAGGTGGAAAGAGAGTAGATGTGATGGCAGTAAGCTCATTAAATAAGGCAAAAACAATAAATTAAAATTTGAATCTACACGATGAAATTATGGAATGTCCAAGTCAAAAGCACTAGTTCTAATGCATTACAGAATTTTAAATAGTCCTACCTTCCTTGCATTCAATTTCTTAAAAATTTTAAATTGAAGCTTTTATGAATTTAAATGTGCCATTACTTTATGACAAGACTTAAATTCCACATAACTCTTATTCACATGGAAGCTTGTAATTGTTAATTAGCAGCCAATTTTCTACAAATATCCACATAAAAATCATGCATATTTTGTACAATGATAAATGCATTAGGCCTAGATTTCATAGGAAGATCAAGAAGGTCTATATGCTTTAGTTATACAATTTAAGTACAATAAAATAAAATTTAGCAATATGAGATGCTTTAATGCATGACATGAATTGTCGTGTCATAAACAATCTACCACTACAATGTGGGCTCCGAAAATTCAGCCCCAGCCTCCGCTCGCTTTGCTACATTTTATTTCGGGGGGAGGGGGTGGGGTGGAAGTTTTAACGAAATTAAGTTACAGGGTAAATTTTGGGAAGGCAGATGGGTTTGTAGATTACACCCTCATTTTGCGAGGACTTTATGATCTGAGTTCTGGTTTCCTATAGGCGTAAGCCTCTATAGTTAATTACCCCTCTTGATAACGAGAGAGAACTTTCGATTAAGGCTAGTCGTCAATCAAATATGTCGTACTCGTAAATAGGTGATATATGGCGTATAGTAGTAGCATGGGCTTGAATGTTTGGAAATGGTTCAGAATTTGAAGATTTGATATTTAAAATTGAAAATTTCACCATCTTACACTTAAAGCGGATAGTGAGGGAATGGATGATTGACCAGATCAAAGATCCCATTGTTCTGTCATCTCGAGCTATCGTGGTCCCTAGTCTACTTAGTCAGAGGAGGTAGTCGACCCAACCTGACAAAATGATCCTTGTCGGCAGTCGTGGGTTGCATCGTCTAAGGGTACCTTGTAGACCTGGGGTGAATATTTGTCTAAGGGGACAAATTTGAATCCACCTTAGTTAACAGAGAGTTTTGTGCCCTATCGATCATATCCTATTGATTCATATCTCAAGAATTTGATGCCACTAAGGAACGTACTAGCTCTGGCCATAACTGGTATTCCGTTGTGCCATTTGGCGGCAAAATCACTCAGTTTAGAGGAACCTAGGTCATAACCGTTTATCCTGCGGTGCCATTTTGCAGCAAAACCGCCAGTGAGAGGATATGTACCACATCTTTACCGGCAGGAGATTGTTTGAGAATGGATCCTAGTGATATTTTCGACTATACATTAGCTCTTTGTGAGCTGAAGTAAATTTCAATTTGTTCACTCCGGCAAACTGTTGCAAATGAAGGATGGATTTTGTTTTGAGTGGCTAATGATTGAGTTTCAATTTTAAATATTTTTTAGATTTTTGGATTTTTTGTGGGCATTTGAGTGGAATTTGATATTTTTGGAATTAACCCCTTCGGTTTAGATCTGCATTCAATACGGCCATCATCGGGGTGACTTTAAAGTCATTTATATTTCATAGGAATTTGAATTTTGTTAAAGTTTGAAAACATTTAAAAATGTTTGTAAACCCCTCCGGTTGAGATAAACATTCAACACGGTCATCATCTGGGGTTATTTTCATTTGTAAATTGAACCTTGTCAACCTTGTCAAGCAGTTGACAGAGGATCGGGTTTCATTATAGGCTTTTTTCCTTTATTAGTGAATTCTCATTATTATGGGTATTGAATGTCTAATATGAATGTATTAAAATAAATATACCGATCGCCGTAATAATATATTTGTTTAATGATTCGAACTTGTTGACTCCTATTGATTCACATAGAAGGATCAAGTTCGAACTTGAATTCACTTATTGACCCGCGCAGCATCCCTAGACATCACGTGTGTTCCTACAACACGCTCGTCGAGGCCCATGCGGGTTTTGCGATTTTATATGCCTTTTTATATACCTATGTTCATACAAACTATGGTGTATGTGCTGGGGCATTTTGAAATATTTTAGTTGTGCAAGTAACTGTTATTTGTATGCACACAACATTACATTTGAGAGCTTATATACACCTTCTATCCGCTAAAACGAGTGTTGCGGATCCGGTGACATAGTGTAGCAGCTTCTGGATTGAGTTGTTTACTGCTTTGTACAAGTAGAATGTCGTGTACTACTTGCATGACTTATGCAGGTATATTGTAGTGTGCTAACGAATCTTCTGCTTTTGCCCATGAATGAAGATAGCAATTAGATGTCTTATATATTTGCTCGTAAATGGCATTTCGTATACATGAAATACTTCATATGACGGCTCGTAGGAATTTTGATTTTTCGTAGCCTTATATCTTTGCTAGCGGAGAACGTATGTACTTGTGTCCATAGAGGATTTACTTCACTTACTAAGTATCCACTATTGTTATCCACAAGTAATTTCAGTGGTCGTCGAAGCCCACAAGGAATGGTTATATTTGTCTACAAGTGAACCAACCTCAACTGTAGGGATATTGCATCCTTAGCTGCATGCCATTTGACTATATTTGTCTTCCATTGCATGGTTGTTAGCTGTAGAGATGCTATGGTATCCTTGCTAAGACAATTCGTAAGTATTTTGCATATGGGAGAGATTCCTTACGTTGACTCGTAGGAGCTCGCATCTATCATCTATCTCTCTCAACATATTGACTCTGAGCATATTTATGCAATTATTGAATGCTAATCACCATAGCTTATTGAGATTTGATGTATTTTCTTGTGCCTCCTCTAGTTCTTGTAGCAATTGTCGCTCGTAGGTAGACTATTGTAGACGATGTGTTGTGCGTATTGTGGGCTTTCTGCCATCACTTTGGTCAGCAAACTCAGAAGGATGTAGACCTTATGCTATTGTTTGTGAGCTTGCCACCATACCTCTCATTCTGATCTTTACTTACAAACAGATTGTCCCTGAGATCCTTTATTTATTAAGGATTCTTGTATGTTCACTTTGCATATTGATCATTGAATTATTAGTTGATTCATGAGGATTTATCATTATGTCTAGTGTGTACCTCTTGCACTTAATTAGGAGTTGCTATCTCACCACTCATAACTTCATTTTAATCATGATATTGAGCTCCTTCATGCTTGGTTCCAGCTTCATAATGTCATGAGACTGGTTCTATATAATTTGTTCATTTGAGTTCAAATATCTTATGATTCATTTGAATTCCTTGTGTTATAGTTTGACTTCAATTCTTATGGATCATTCAATTCAAATTAAGCATAGTTCATTGTCAAAACCCACTTGATATTGTATGGTTCAAGTTCAATGTCTTCAAGTTCCCATGCGCTTGGCTCAAATCTCGCTGCTTTATTTAAATTTGAGTTAGGTTTTTGCTCAATTCAAGTTTGAATTAATGTTTAATTTTGTTTCATTTGAGTTCAAAATCTAATTCAAGTTTGAGTCCAAGTATAGTTCAGGCTAGAAGTGAGCCTTTTCCATTCATTCGAGTCCCCTATGGTCCAACTCAAATCTTTGCTTGAGTTCAAATATTCAAGTCAAGTTCCAATTCACTTCATTCTCATTCCAATTTCATTTTACTTAGGTTCCAAAATCTTTATTATTAGACATTTGTACCTTGTCTAGAAGTCCAAGTACAAGTTATTTTTTGTTCAAATATCCACAAGTTTAGTGTGCAAGTTCAAGTCCTTTATTCAGTCAAGTCCAAGTATAATCTTACGTTCACCCGAAATTTTGATAGCCTCCCGGCGTCTCCCAAGTTTAGGGGTAATTACGAAAAACTGGGCCTCCCGCCATGCTAGATAAAAGCGTGTACGGTATGTGTCTTTAGATACCGCGGCCGTGAAAACTTCAATCCCACTGCGCTAGAGAAAGGCATGTATGGGTCTTCGGTACCTATTTCAAAAGAAAAACAGTTGTTTCCCCGCAGGTACAGAGCCGCGTACGGGTACTTAGGATTGTCCCCACCACGTTACAAGAGCGTGCATAGGGCCTACCGGCCTCGCCGTAAGTGTCGCACTGGACTCCCTTCCCACCACGCCAGAGAAAAGCGTTTATAGGTGATTTGACGGCTCGACACGAACGCCGAGAACAGAATTTTGGAACCGAGAGATGTTTACCTACCTCGTTGAGTGTGTTGCATCGGGTTTCCTCCAACCACGCTAAGAAAAGCGTGAATAGGTGGTTGACCAGTGCGTTAAGCATGCCGAGGTAAGAGAGTTTTTATGTATTTTTATTATTATTTTATTTATTAATTATAATTAAGACTAATTTTAGTTAATCATAATCAATAATTAATTATCTTTTTTTATAATTAATTAAAATAATTAATTATAATTATTACAATCAATTAAAATAATTAATTATAATTAACCTCAGTTAATTATAACTAATGTATATTAATTAACTTTAGTTAATTAAAATTAATTAATAATAATTAATTGTAATTAACATTTATGAATTATAATTAATTAAAATTGACTTTAATTAAAAAAATTATAATTAATTCATTATTAATTATTTAATTAAAGTTAAATATAATTCATTATAAAATATAACAAATTAAAATAATTATAATTAAAATTGATTATGATTAATTAAAATTAATCTTAATCAAAATTAATTTAAACTCCTCTCTCCTTCCTCTCATTTGTTCGACACATATACGGATTTGGCCGACATGAGGAGAGCGAAAAAAGGAGCAAGTTACCTTCACGGCAGTGAGCTCCTGTTGTTCCTCCCGATCAAACAAGAAGGGAAAGTCGTCGAAGTGTGTGAAATCGAACGACGACGAAGGAGGCGAGAGGCCACACAAGCGAGCTCCAAGTCGTTGGTTCCAATCAAAAGGTCGTAACTTCCGATCCAACCGGAAGGGAACGTTGAATAAGAGTGAAGTCAAGCGCTACAGAAGGGCCAGAGAAGCACATGAATGGAGAGAAGAACCTTCACAGCGGAGCTCCCTCCTGATTGCAATCAAAATGGCGTGACTTTCGACCCGACAGAAAGGGCAAGTCGTCGACGGGGCAGAGTCGAATAACCACGAAGGAGTCGAAGAAGCGATGCGAGAGGAAGAAAGTTACCTCCACAGCGAGCGAGCTCTCGTCTGTTGCTTCCGATCAAATGTCGGAACTTCCGCTCCAACAGGTAGAGAAAGTCTCGAAGGTGCAGAGTCGAACAGCTACGAGGGAGCGAAGGAGCATGCCAAAGGAAGAGGGAGAGAGAGCAGTCGAAGACTTCCCTTCCTTCGATTTTTTAACGACGCGAGGAGATCGTGGGGAGAAGCATGTCGGCATGGTCTCGACGTGCGATTGATCCAGCGACTAGTGCGCTGTTCAGTACGATATTATATATAGTATATATATATATATTTTATTAGATACAGGTCAACATACAAAAACTTAATCATGCTTCCTCAATGTCCATAATAAATCTAATGCAAAATTCATACTAGCATCCTCCTAGGGTTTATATGGCATTGTTAAAAGTGTATACAATCCATATTTTCTACCCTCAACAAAATTGAAAATTTTTGTGAAATAATATGTGCTCATCTCTTTAGTCTTGGCTAAACATATAAATATCAATTGTCATTGTAATAACCATAAGACCCCTAAAATGTCCAGTAGCGCCCATAGTATGTAATTCAAAAATATAAAATTCCTACACTAATTTACAAAAAAAATATACAAACATATATAATTAAAAAAATAACTTTCTTTAATCAGAGTCTTTACTAAGTACATATAAATTATTATTTAAGTCTTGATAAATTTTAGCCAAATACTTACAAGTCTCACATTCCTCTGAAAAATGATCTTGACTACAATGAACATTTCCCTCTAACAACATCAATGAAAGAAAAATTGGGAGCAGTACGTTTGACAGGAGTAGTAGTTGCAACATATTTTAGTAGAATAGTAGAAGCTGATGGACCAACAGCATTTGTCAGAACAAAAGACAACAAAGTGTGGCCAATGGATGCACCATCAACAACCACAATAGGATTGTGGCACAAGGCCACATGATAATAAACACAAACTAGTAGAAATCAGGTCAAATATACCAGCCCCTAAAATGTAGGGCATTATCAATGGTAAAGAAGCCCAAATAGAGATGAAGCACAAGATGAAATCATCAATGCCAGTGCTAGCAAGCACCGATGAAGGGGGCAAAGAATTAGGGAAATGCCCAAGAAGCGATACGGAAGCCACTCAAGTGGAGCAAGGTGAAAAGGTGTCTCAATTGAAAAAGGCTATGGCACAAGAAATGAGCTGGAATTGAAGCTTGAACGTAGATCGTTATACAAATAAGTGCAATGTCAGGAGCAAAGAAAAAAAAAAGCAAAGAGGAGTTGTTGGAGCAGCTACAAGGAGAAAAACAAAGTTGTAAGCAAAATTGAGTGAATAAGAGAACATGAACACACAAGTTGGACTACGAGTGAGAATAGCCCAATGCAACAGAGAGAGATAACAAGATGAAAAGCCCAAGGGTTCTAGCAACAATTTTTGTGCGGGCAGGAAATATGTACATAGTCGGGGTAGAAGCTATGTGCAATGATGAGAGGAGTATGTGGTTTGTACTTTTTATTAATGAAGCTGCGTAAACATTTTGGGTTAAAAAAAGGAAGGCTTTATTTGGCAAGGTTTTACTTAAGGTTTACCTCCAGAAGCTTGCATATCACAATTTTAAGTAGTCTGAGAAACTCACGTCACAAATCACTGCATCACTTATGCAACCCCTACATGTTAAATATGTTGCTTCTAGGTTACTCTTCTGAAGCTTGTCATACGAAATTTTCAATTAATATAGAAAATGCTAAAAATAAATTCCTACACCACACATGAAATCCTCCATGGTTTTACAACCATGCAGAACAAGTAACTCATCCATCTTAAGTTCATTTGGTAGAACATAGAATAATGTTACAAAACTAAGCTCAAATACATGTAAACTTTATGTTTTGGTACATCAACGTATATCCAGTAGAATTTTAAAATCATCAAGTACCTGAGGGACCCTTTCCATCAAGATACAAGCAATGCGGATTCCATGCATATACATCAACAAGATGGCCAAATCTGTAAAGAACACAAAAAGATAGTATGGTGCAATAGCTTAAACAGTTACCTCGACTATGAAAAATAAAAAAATTAAAATTAAAAAAATTAAAAATTTAAAAAAAAAATTAAAAAAAAAAAAACTTGAAGCATACCTATCACCACCAGTACCCTCGCTGTTGTCAACCAGATTGGCACCATAAAGCCGACCCGGAATCGCATTTCCAATGGAGAAATGCATGATATCGACTTCATGACCACGACAAGTCATATTGTTGCATGATCCACGTAAATTTTTGCATCCTCCCATCTAACAAAAGATGTTTAATCAGTATGCAATCAATGTGTAGTTGTTTGTGCAGATCCAAGTAGTTATAAACATAGATATGCTAATCTTCAAGAATGCATACATTTGTAGGGAATCTATAACTAGCCAACATTAATAAATTGTTAACAATAGGTAAAGGATATAAATTTCGCGAATTTGTTCTCGTGCAAAGTTGGCTATGTTACAATCTTCTCTTTGATGTTAAACCAACGATTTGGAAAGCAAGAGGAACTTACATTATGATATGAAGCATTCTCTCCCACTTGAAACATTAGAGCAACTGAAGGACATTTCTGATTTTCACTGCATTTGTAAAAGGGAAAAACTTCAATAATCAATATCATTCATGTGAAATGTCCAGAATATAATAAGCACGATGCTCTTATAGTGCAATATGAAACAAAGAAATAAAATATGACTTAACAGAAATTTGTATATATTTGTTTCAGTTATCATGCATTTTCAAAGTTAGATACTTAATAATTGATTTCTCAAAAGACGTGAGAAAGGATTTCAGTGTCTAAGGTTCACTAATGAAGAGATGGGATACTAAAAGAAACCCAAAAAAAATTATAAGTCACAATCCCCCAGTTTTTAATTTGGACAAAGATTAATCTCTATAGATGAAATCCCGATTGGAAGCTCCACACCACACATAAATTAAAATACCTAAATTTCAAACAAAAATATTAATAAAATTTTTCCTAAAATTATCTCTCATTTTTTGCATATCCCAAAAACTATCAAAAAAAAATTTATGAAAATTTAAATTTCATTTAAATTATTTTGATATACATAAGTATATTATTTTATGAGTTAATAAATATTTATTAATTAAATTAATACTAACATTATTTTCCTAAAGTTATTTATTTAATTTTACTGTGCACTTCATTAGTGAGCTGTAGCAATTCTTCTCTACCACTTGCCGGTGAATGAAGTTACAGCAATTTAATGGAAGGATGGGATGCTTTTGGATTTGAAATCCTATTAAATTCATTTATATAAGTATTACATATATATAAGCACTAAGTCATTTTTTCCTTCAAATTCCGTGGCTGTTTAGATGGAAGAGAAAGGAGAGCTCAAGCTGGCTAAAACCATAGGAAAAATAGGAAAGAAAAGATGGGAATGAAGAGAAGTAAAGCTAGAGAACTATAGGAGTATTGCCTGCTTGGCTAAATGACATGTCAACACTGATCTTATTATCAAAAACTTCAGCAAACCGATATTTGATATCAAGAGAATTTTGTAAGAAATTATGTAGTGACGGAGTTTCTGGATTATGAAAACTATGCCAGACAATGCTTCTCAATTAGAGATTAACATATCTCTATTCCGATCAACCTCCAACTGATATAATAGAGTGCATTCTCCTTGCCTTCCTCATTATGTTGGGTCAGTAGCGCTTCAAGGGACTCTTATAGTGCTACTGTATACAGGATAAGAGGTCTCAGCATCGAGGAATTTCAGGGATTTGATTAGAGCAAATACACTGGAAATATGAGGCATTTTGATTTCTTTTCTTTGATTTTTTTAAAATAATAATAATGTCATTACAATTATAAAAAGAATAAAAAAATTTGCATGTTTTGAAATTCGTGCGTCCACTCGATTTGTGTGTTTTCCCTCTAAATCTTTTGGCATTTTCCTCGAAATACTAGCCGATTTCATCGAACAAATTTCTTTGGACAAAGCTACAGTCCATTTCAGGTATCGTCGATATGTCGAACACAACGGTGAAGTCTGTTTTCCGATCGGATGTCATTTGGGCAATGTCACACACTTCAATTTCAGGTGTCGGTCGCCAATTTTGACTGTTCTCGCTCGATTCATCTATGAGGGGCTCCCTCTTAGGCGAATTTGACGCTCTAATCTCAACGACACAATCCGTTTGATGACCAGAGGTCATTTGACCCTTCAAGTGACGCATCACACCGACACGTGCATCGCTTAAATCATCGATTTTGTCTTTTCCAGTGTTTTGAGTGTACAAGTCAACACATACCCACCCGCCCAAATTAGAAAAGATTTTTAAAAAAATGAAAAAGAAAATACCTTAATTGACACTAATTAAACGATGGCTCCTATGATGGTTATATTATTTATAAAAAATTGATAAAATATTATATAAATTATTAATAAATGATGTTATTTGATTTTATACTTAAGTAAGCATATATATTATTGCAAAGATATATGATGTTATTGTTATTTGGAAATTTAAAGTATTCACCGAGTTGTTTTATAACTCACTTCTATCCTTTAACAAACATACACAGACTTCATCTAGAGAAATTAAATGACCGCATAAACAAAAAAAATGTATCCAGTAAGAGTGACGCAATACGGGGGAAGTATTTATTTTCAATTGTTATATGTTTTCACAAAATAAATGTCAGAGTTTTAATGGCTCTTTCAATGTATTAAATTGTTACAAGTAAAATAATAATATTTTATTAATATAGGATTAAAAAAAAGATATTTACTAGTATTTTTTTTAAAGGATGCAATAGCAATAGCATTAAAAAGGAAAACCTTAATACAAGCTACCAATACAATCACATTCCTGCTTTAACAAATGAAGAAAATGAGGAATATTATCCATACTAATATCATCCCAAAAACATCTACTACTAAGTGCAAGGTTAGCACAAACATCAGATAACTTATTACATTCCTTATACACACAATTAAAAATAACATGATGAAAATTTTCAAGGAAAACAAATTCTTCCATCCCAATGCCAGCCTTATCACCATCCATCCTCTTTAAACCATCCTGAAGAAACTTGATGAAATTAACATTATCCCCTTCAAATATAATACCCTTATAACGCAACATCCATTCTTTCATGACCGAATCAAAGGAATTAATAGCTAACATTTCCAACCGATAAACATCCCAATGAACACTACTGAATCCAAATGCCAATAAAAACCTCCCTTTGTGATCACATAATACACCCCCAACTCTAGCTTTGTATGAAGGTAGTAAGGAAGCATCTGCATTAACTTTGATCCAATCGAGAGGAGGAGGGTGCCAACATTTCTTGAACAACCGATCCAACTGATTAGCACCTAGATACCGACTTTAACATTTCACATCCAACCGAAGATGAGATTGAAGCAAAGCTAATAGAATTTGCTGCAATAATAAGACTACTATCCTACATGCCACCATACACACCTTTACTCCTAGATTTCCAACATAGATAAACAGCAGAACAATAAAGGTTAACCAAAAACCTGTTCTTGGACGGACATTTCTCCAACCAAATGTCGATACGGCTGATTAGCACCTCAGATACCCGACTTTAACATTTCACATCCAACTGAAGATAAGGTTGAAGCAAAGCTAACAAAATTTGTTGCAATAATAAGACTATTATCCTACTTGCCACCATACACACCGTTACTCCTAGATTTCCAACATAGATAAACAGCATAACAATAAAGGTTAACCAAAAACCTATTCTAGGATGCACATTCCTCCAACCAAATGCAGCATTCTTGAAATGAGTCCAAAGAAGGAATACATAAGCCCCATTTATACAAATTTTGAATTACCTGAATAAGCTTCAAGCAATTCACTACCACATGTTCATAATCTTCCATCACAATACACCCTCTAGGACATAAATTATCATCTCTTAACCTTCTATGCACAAGAAATTAAAAGGTAGAAATAGCATTATGATACAACCACCACCAGAAAACTTCCACACGTGGGTTAAGTTTTACCTTCTTAATCCATCTCCAATACATATTTTCAATCGGATGATGCACCAAAAACTCAAATGATGGAGCAGAAATAAATTTTCCCGTGCTTTTATTATTTAGTTCTAATTGGTCTTTCATCAATTCCGGAGAAATCTGGACTTGACAAATCAGCATAATCAATTCCTCTCCAAAATAATTTCAAAGTTCCTCCTTATTCCATACTCCATCCACAATGAATTTATCCACAGTCATATCATTGCTCTCTAGAGTTGAGACAAATGTAGGCTATATGTTAAAACACTCATCCAACACCCAAACATCCTTGAATACATTAATAGAGCTACCTACTGCAATCTTCCATTTAACAATGGGATGAAGAGCTTTAGCACCATTCGAAATAATTCTCCAAGAGACCGACGAGCTATGCTTAACTTCAGAATCCCAACTCCAAGACCCATACCTTGCTTCCAGAACCTTGTACATCAAAGAATCCGCCTCATTAAGGAACTTTCAGGCCAACTTCACCCTCAAAGGGTCCACCTTACTTACACAAGAATGAAGCCCACAGCAACCCAGCTTGATTAGCTTACACAGCACTTCCTAGCTCACATAATGAAGACCCTTTCTCCCATCCTGCTTATGCCAAATGAAATCCCTCCACACCTTATCAATTTCAGCCAAAACTCCATTAAGAATAAGAGAGTGAGTACAATGAAAAATAGGAAGCGAGAGAATAATAGATTTCAGAAGAGTAAATCTCCCAACTAATGAAATAAATTTGTTCCCCAAGCATTAAGTTTCCCCATAATTTTATCAGGAATATACTAAAAATCAGGAGCCACAAGCCTCCTCAAAGCAATTGTCACACCCAAATAGTTCATCTCTTTAACAGCTTTAAACCCCATCAAACGAGATATAATTTTCTTCCTCCTTTCACAGCTTTACCAAAAAGCATGCAGATTTTTGATAGTTTACCTTTTGGCTCGACCAACTACAAAAGTCCAACAAAATATTCCTAATCTTCTTCACTACCTTAATATTAGCTTCAGCAAAAATCAATATATCAGCTGCATAAAGCAAATGAGAGATCCTCGGAGAATTAGGATGAACTTTAATACCAATCTCATTGCATTTTTGAATCAAAGCATTTGATAACAATTGAGAGCATAAAATAAATAAAAACAGAGATAAGGGACAACTTCGTCGAAACCCACTTCTAGCTTTAATCTAGTTAGAAGACTTGCCATGAATCAAAACTGAAAACCTGGGATCCTCCACACACTCCATGATAAGCCTTGAAAACTTCAAACGAAAGCCAAAGTATTTAAAACTTGCTCCAGATTGCTCCACCCCATATTGTCATAGGCTTGCTCCATATTGATTTTAAATGAAACCAAACCTATAGAAGATTTAAAAAACCTGAATTTGTGAAGCACTTCTTGAGCTATCAACACATGCTCGGATAAAGAACGTCCATTCACAAACGCTGCTTGCTCTTCAGAAATGAGCTTTGGAATTATAAATTTGAATCTATTAAGAAGAATTTTAGCCACCACTTTATATATCGTCTTACACAAACTTATTGGTCTAAAGTTAAATGGAACCAAAGGATTATCTGTATCCTTCCAATCAGAGCCCATTCTTCCAGTGGAAAAGAAATGGTTGATAACATTCCAAACATTTGATTTAATAATGGACCAATATGTCTTAATGAATGAATATGAAATCCCATCATTTCCTGATGATATATTACCACCAAGTTGATTCACCACTCCCATAACTTCCACCAAAGATAAATTCGCCTCCAGCAACCTGTTATCATCTTCGCTCAGCACACACAGCGAGGACGGCCAACCCTCCATCACACAATCTCTAGCTCGCCACTTCTCTTTAAAGAAATTAAAAAAGCTATCTTAAATCTGAAATTGGTCTTCAACTATCACCCCATTCCCATCTTTGATCTTGTAAATGCGGTTACCATTCCTTCTAGCACTTGCAAAAAAATGAAAAAACTTTGAATTAATTTCCCCATCTTCCATCCATTTGACCTTGGCCCGTTGCCTCCACCAAGTATTCAAACGAGCAACGGTACTATTAAGTTCATTCACTTTTGATCTGAGAATCAGAATCTTCTCATCAGAGAGGCCACCTACATTAGCTTTCTCCATTTGTAACTCCAAAATATTCTTTTTAAGACAATCCTTCAATTGATTAAGATCTTTAAGGTTCGCTTTACTCCAATAGTATAATGCTTTTAAGGCCCTGTAGAGCAGTCGGCATGGTGTTTTCTCCAAGCACTATGCTGAAAACCCAAGAGCACTATATGCCGAAATGCTTGCTACAGGATTTTCTGCTTTATTCCAATTCTTCTCCAGAGTTCTATAACCACCTTTCCTTTGTCTGGCTTGGCTTGCGTGAAAGGGAAAATAAGGAACTCTGTGTGAGGGCCCATGAAATTAACTGCTGCAGAACAAACCGCGTGTGAAAGCATCCATTCAGATTTAATATGAATTTATCTACTTAACACTTCACTAATAATTAATTAAGTTATTTCTTAAAGTAAATATCATGGCTTAAAATTGCACAATAAAAGGCGCGCCTCAACGCAATATGGCCCCTTTAAGCTCCAAAGCCCACGCAATAAGTTTAGGTTTTGAGGCGTATGCCTCAAGTTTATTGAGGCGCGCCTCAAGGCGGCCTCGCCTCACAGTTTTGGGATGTCCGCCTCTAAAAATTAAAAAAAAAACTAACCAAATATATTTTTGTTTAGTTCGGACCCCCCAATATCCGACGTAGATTACCTAGTGAAATGTCGATGTGGCTTCAACACTTAAACCCTGGTAAAGGTAAAATGGCAGAAAAATTTCACAGTTCACGCTGCTTTTCGATTTTCAAATTCCAGCATATGTTTCAAGCATTCACTCCAGAGAAATTTCAAGCATTCACTCAGTTCCTTCTCAGATGTCGTCACCCCTAAAGAGAAAGGTAATTTGTTGGCATGTTTTCTGTTCAAGTTCTGTGTATTTTATATTTATGCTATGCATATGTGTTACTTTTAAAGTTCTTCGTATTTTATGCTTACGCTATGCGTATGCATTCCTGCTCTAAACTTTTTAAATGTTTGATGTTATCGTATTTTCTCTGTATTTAAGGTTTATTTTGAAAGTTGAAACCTTACTCTAACTAAATTTTAACAATTAAACACTAACAAACTTTTAAAATAGAATAGTTTGTGCCAATATTATGTGTAGGATATGCATACGCTATGCATAAACACTGAGTACTATATGCGTAATTGTACGTATATTATGCGTACTTGTGCGTATGTTTTGCGTACTCTATGCGTATGTTATGCATACTTTTATGATCTTTTTATGACTATCTTTTTTTACTTATTTTATATGTTTTTAACATTTACTTTTAAGATATATGTTCGTCCTATTACATATTAATGCTATGTTTTGACTTTTCGAACAATTTGAGATGATTTTGCTTAGCAAATTTCTCCTGAAGTCATGGACAATTGAACCGTTTAAAAATCATACAATTTTTGTAATTTTCTGGTTTGAGCAAAATATCTCACTTATTTATGAGATGATCTCAAGATGGAATATTTCAAAATAATATTTTATTCTAAAAGGTCAGCCTATTTCTTTTACTGTTGATGAAATGGTCTTTCTTATTGGTCTGCCAAATAAATGAGAAAAAATATTCCGACTTTCTTTAGCACATATACCGGTTACATCATTGGAAATTAAAACGGACATGCTGGAGTTGAACAACCAAACCCTCCTAAACTATGTTAAGAACGTTTATTATGTATTTATGTTCAAATTTATTTTTTTCAACTTAGTAACTTTAAAACCCCTCGATTGCTTCAAAGAATAGCAAATAATGTAAATGATTTTTTGTCAATAAATTGGATGGGGTTGATTAGAGATTTTTTAGTTGGAGAGTTTAATAAGGCCTCCTCCAAAATTTCAAATAAGAAGCCAGCAGGTTAAATCAACAGTTTTGTGCCTCTGCTAACTTTGAGTGCTAAATTCATTCGAAATTTTATTTAATTTTTACAATTCATTTGCTAAAATTTTTTTCATCTTACGTAGATTTGGTTACTTGAGCATACTTCTATTCATGCTCCTATGTATGCTGACAAAAGACCCCATTTTTTTTATGGACCGATGATATTGTATATACTATAGAGGTGGTTACTAATTTATTTGTTAATTAAGGAAAAGTTAGGTACATCTAATATCAATTTTCAATTAATATATTTATAAAGAATAAGATTTTGCAGACATACAAATTTTTTGCATATTTTTGATATCCTCCAAGGAGTTTTTCAAGCTGAAATTGATATGGTTAATATCAAGAAATATCCATCAGACAGCCCTCCATCTCATCATGAAATATCCACCCATCAAACCCCCCACCAATTTCCCTATTATACCCCACTTCCTTAGCAAGACCCCCACTAATCTCCTCATCAACCACACTTTAGTTTTTTAGCTAAAGTACTGGATTCTCTCTAAGAAAAAATAATCAAATCCTACCAAGAAACCTGTACAAAACTCTTTCTTAAATTTAAAGGTAGGCTAAGCAGAAAGTTTGAAAATCTAGCTGAAAGAGTAGAAGTTATTGA
>NW_021318533.1:829685-874121 GCF_001605985.2 Dendrobium catenatum
TCAAGGCCACAACACTGCTCACCTGCTCTTCTGACCTAACTAAGGCCTGAACATTTCCTGCACTCACAACTTCGGCTTCGTTTCCTGCTGTCAAAACCGTTATTGCTTTTGGATTCGTTTCCTGCGTCGTCTCCTTCTGACTTCGTCTCCTGCACTCACGGCTTCATCTCTTTCCCTCAGGGCTTCGCCTCTAGTTCTCCTTTAAATTCTCACAGAAAGCCCTAGTCCTATACTCGAATATACAAACACGAATCGGCTGCGTCGTATTTTCATATATACCGAAGAAAAAATTTCGAGGCGGTGCCTCATATTGCCTCGAGGCGTTACGCTCTAATGCGTACGCCTTGTGCGAAAAAATCGTAGGCTTTGCTGGATGGTTCGAGGCATAAGCCCTGATACGCATGACTTCCGCCTCGACTTGAGGCGCGACTCAATGCGGATGCCTCGTTCGCTTTTTTAATGGTTGATCAAAGGTAAAAAAATGTAATTGTTATGAACTCATAATTTTTTTTTTGGTTTTATGTATGTTATACGTATGGTATGCGTATGTTATACGTATTTCATTTTCACTCAGGTCGTCAAAATAATTGGGAGTGATATTGGTGGATATCGGTTGTTACAGGGTGATGATGAGTACATGGAAGGTGAAAAAAGGCTAGGGGATTTGTAGAGAAGTGCTACTGACTATCCAGGAGATTCAGGTGAGGGAAGATTTTCTTCCACTGGAGCTTAGGAGTATAGATGTCATCATGGGGCTGAAGACTTTGGGAGACACCAAAGTGAATTGGGGAGCACTCACGATGGATTTGATGGTAGATGGAAGAAAGGTGGTTATTAAGGGAGATGAAGGATTATCCAAATACATAGTTTCTCTAAAACTATGGTGAGAGATACAGTTGGCAGGCAGATGATATTTGGTGGAGCTGTACAGTTTGGAGGGGGCTAGATTGGAAGAGGGATGGGACATACCCATCTCCATACAGTCATTGATTCAGCAGTTCCAAGAGGTGTTTCAGCCGCCTAAGGGATTGCCACCATAGAGGGAGCAGGAGCACGCTATCATTTTGAGGGAGGGTATGTCACCCATTAGCATACAGCCTTATCACTACCTCAGTGTCAGAAAGATGAAATTAAAAAATTGATTAGAGAGATGTTTGAAGCAAGAATCATTAGACCCAGCGTCATCCCCTTCTCTAGTCCGATTCTATTGGTGAAGAAGAAGGATGGCAGCTGGCAATTTTATGTGGACTACAGAACTCTCAACAAGGAAACTATACGTAACCAAGTTTCTTACACCAGTTATTGACGAGTTGTTAGACGAATTGAGTGAAATAGTGATCTTCAGCAAAATAAACTTGAAATTATGATACCATCAGATCCGAATGAAGGAAGATGTACCCAAGATGGCTTTTAAAACTCATGAGGGACACTACGAGTTCCTAGTGATGCCTTTTAGCCTCACCAATGCTCCACCCACTTTCCAGACACTTATGAATAAGGTTTTTAAACCTTATCTTAGACGATTTGTATTGATATTCTTCGATGACATCCTAGTGTACATTAGGACTAAAGATGAGCACTAGGAGCATTTAAAAAGGGTGTTAGAGGCGCTACAGGAGCACCAGTTGAGAGACCACTTGAAAAAGTGTTGTCTTTCACAAGCTAGTGTAGAGTACTTAGGCCATGTTGTATTAAAAGAAGTGGTGGCAGTAGATCAGTCCAAAATTGAGGCAATGTTAAAGTGGTCAATGCCTAAAAATATGAAGGAACTGAGGGGATTTCTAGGACTGACAGGTTACTACAAAAGGTTTGTAAAGGGATACAACACCATAGCATGACCACTCACTGAGGAGTTGAAAAAGAATGATTTTATATGGGGGGAGGCGGCCACATCAGCATTTGAGAGCTTGAAAAAGGTTATGACTACAGTACAGGTCCTAGTTTTGCCAGATTTCACTCATATCTTTATAGTGGAGATAGATGCATCCGGATACAGGTTGGGTGTAGTGCTTATGCAGAGTGGTAGGCCTATTACCAATTTCAGCCAGGTGTTGACTGCTAGAGCTAAGCTGAAGTCAGTCTATGAGAGAGACTTAATGGCCATCATTTTATCCACCCATAAGTAATGGCCCTACCTACTTGGGAGGCATTCCAATGTCAGGACAGATCAGCAGAGCTTGAAATACCTGCTGGAACAGCGGATGGTGACAGAGGTGCATCAAAGGTGGCTGTCCAAGTTTTTCGAGTATGATTTAGAGATTCGGTATAGACTAAGAGTGGAGAACAAGGTGGCAGATGCCTTGTCCAGATGTATAGGGGAGCTGCAAATAGTGGCACTATTTATTCCTTTGATGCTTGATTGGAAAGCCATAAGTGAAGAAACTGCTAGGGATGAGGATTTGGGGAAGATCAGGAAAAATTTACTGAAGGAAGAGGGTAGCCACCTAGGGAACTCATTGGAGGAGGACAAACTGCTATATCATGGGAGGTTTGTGATGCCCCAGACCTCGATCCACATCCCAAACTTACTTCAAGAGTTTCATGGAAGCACTGTTGGGGGACATTCAAGCGTGCAGAAGACATACAAGATGCTAGCTTCAGAGCTGTACTGAAAGGGAATGCATAAAGATGTAGAAGAGATGGTAGCCAAATGTGAGATCTGTCAAAGGAACAAATACATGTCTATGTCACCAGGAGGACTACTACAGCCGCTGGCTCTACCAGGACTAGTATGAGAGGAGATATCCATGGACTTCATAAATGGGTTGCCCCGTTCAGAAGGTTTCACGGTGATTTTAATGGTGGGACAGGTTGAGCAAGTATGCACATTTCATTCCCCTCCGACACCCCTCCACAACAGTGACAGTGGCTTCAGCTTTCATCACAGAGGTGGTCAGATTATATGGAGTATCAGAGGCAATAGTATCAGATAGAAATAAGGTGTTCATAAGCCAATTTTGGAGGGAGTTATTCAGGTTATAGGGGACAGTTCTGAAGAGGAGCACAGCGTACCACCCACAGACCGATGGCCAAACGGAAGTAGTCAACAAGAGCTTGGAGACTTACCTGAGATGCTTTGTGTCGGAGACACCGAAGCTATGGGCTAAGTAGCTATCATGTGCTTTGTACTGGTACAACACCTCTTTTCATTCTGCTGCTCAAATGGCCTCATTCAAGGTGTTGTACAGAAGGGATCCTCCCCACTTGGTGCACTTTGGGAGTAGCAGTACTTCAATTTCTTTAGTAGATGAGTACTTGGAGGAGAGGGATAGAGTGTTAGAAGAGTTAAAGAGACATTTACTGAGGGCTCAATAGATTATGAAGAAACAAGCTGATGGGCATAGGAAGGACATCCAGTTTGAAGTAGGGGAGCGAGTGTTCTTGAAGCTTCAACAAAATAGACAGAAGACAGCCACCAACAGGAGGAGTCAGAAGCTTGCTCCAAGGTACTTTGGGCCTTATGAAGTGTTGGAGAAGATCGAAGCAGTAGCATATCAGCTGAAACTATCACCAACGGTGACTATACATCTGATTTTTTATGTATCGCAGTTGAGAAAGGCCATTGGTGACTATACAGCTAACTACGAGTTACCGGCGACACTTACTGAGGATTTAGAGGTGGTTCTGAAATCCTTAGAACTGATGGGGGTTCGCTAGAAAGAAGATGAAACTAAGGAAGTGTTGATCAAATAGAAGAACCTTCCTTACTTCGAGGCCGCGTGGGAGCCATACGAGAGAATGAAACATCAGTTTTCTGATTTTCAGCTTGAGGACAAGGTGATTCTTTGGGAGGGTGGTATTGTTAGGCCGGTTCACCCTGAACCGGCCCAACTGACCCAAGGGTCGGCTCAATTTTTCTACAAGAGGCGGAAGCAGTCCGCCTCCCTTTGCTTTGGCCACCTAAAGAGTTGGCCCCACTTGTCCAATGGAATTCAAATTGAAAAGGAAGAGGCGGCTAGGGCTTCGGAGGGAAATTAGATTAGGAAAGCTTTTGTATTAAAGAGGATGAGAGGATTAAGGAGGGATTATGTTTTGACTGATTCTCAATTATGGTTTCTTGGCGGCTTGGGGCTCTAAACTCTCTTGTCTAGAGATTTGGGAGAGTCAATCCTCCTCTCGAATTGAGGATCTCTTGTATCTTTGTTTTGTTCTTGTTTCACTTTACTTTCTATAAGATTAGCTATCGTTTGATTGTTCTTCCACCATATTTTTTCATTTTTCTTGTTGTTTTACCGATTATTGTTAGGTTTGCTTGCGAAAGCAATTAAATCCGATAGGATTACTTGCGAACTCATGTATTTCTTATCAATTTAGTTGCGCCCCAACATATCTGTATGTGGTGCAAGTAAAGCTCAACAATATCGAAAACCACATTCACTAGCATTATTGTAGTTTGAAACAATTGTTGCACTTAATCTACATGACCACAGAATGTATGAGAAGTATAGTGTGGCACTTAAAAAATGAATTTTCATGCAAGGATCTATTTCATAGAGATCAGCAGGTTATATCCACAATAATTTATTGTATGATTTCTTTACATCTTTGAAGGTCCTAATAAGATCTCAAAAGTCGCATCAACCAACCCTGACCAAGTATAAGGAAATCCCAATTTAGAAAAAAAAAAAAACAAGTGCACATGTTACATTGAATTATGTATAGCAAATAGCACGCTTCATTTCTTAAGTAGATCCATGGAGGCGTTAAATACAGTGGCATATTAGTTAAATAACAACATTCATTAACTTTATGCTGTACCACCTAAAGCACCAATTCCACAATCTTCTCTTTCAAAACTCTAAAATCTCATCCCTGGAAAATTTGTTTTCATTAATGTTTGATTCCTCATGAAGAATAAATCCTAGATATCAGACGTGCTTAAGTCAATTTATTCTAAACAACACAGCTGTGATGCCTATTATCGAAGGAGATTTTTCCAAAATAACACCTACAATAATTGTTTTCTAGATAATGCACAGAGTACAACATCAATTATATTAACAAGAAAGTGAATTTAACGAATGGAAGTGAAATGTAACAAATAAAATTTTAGATCAGAGAAACATTGAGGATATAGAGTCAAATATCAAATGAAAAGAGAGTAAGGCTGGCCTTGGCACCAATAATGGTAATACAGTATTAAGTCCCCAGCTATGATGCACAGACACGGACATGGCGACACGGATACGATACGACACGGACACGGGACACGCCAATTATTGAAAATATAGGACACGGACACAAGTTGGACACGGTATTATAGTTTTTTATATTTTAAAAATAGTGTATAAAAATTAAATAAGTATAATTTTAAAAATAATTTGAAAAAAATAAGTCATTTAACTAGAATTTGTGCTTAAATTGATTAGTATTAGGATGTCGAGAGTCAGACGTCAATGTCGTTTATGTCACCGAGAGAGGAGATAAAAATACATTCACTGCCAAAAAGAAATGAAAATGAGAATATTCGATGAATGTGTATTAAGTGCAGACGTTGATTTGGTGTTGTGGATAAGAAATAAGAAATTTAGTTTAAATTCCGGCATCCCGCCAAATACAAGAAATTGTATTTTAAAAAAATTAATAAAATACTTAAGATACGTGTGTTGGACACGCGTGTCCAATATTTTTTTAATCAAACACGTTTTCGGGGTGTCCGACACATGTCAGAGGCGTGTCGAACGAGTGTCGTGTCGGATACGTGTCGGACACTGCACGCCTCTTTGAGGAGAAGTGTCGGTGCATCATAGGTCCCCAAAAACCAATAAATCATAGGCAAACAAAATACTATCATAGTAATAATAATGTAGAAATATAACAAGTTGTTACACATAACCTTGGTAAAGCAAGAGTAAGCAGTATCACCATTTTAGTGAAAGACTTTGAACACTGACATACAAGAAAAGAACATACCCTTGAGAGTAAGCGTACTCCCCATCAATTTGTAGGATAAAGAAAACATGATTGCCATCATGCACAGCCTATAAAAATAGCCCAATAAGTTTTTTATAAATAACATTATAACAAATGTGTTTAGCAAACAATTAATACAAACTCCTAACGCAATTGAAAATATAGTCATAGAAGCAACTAAATGAATATGGAACTCAAAAATCACATCCAAAAACTTAGGGAGAATGGATTCAAACTCATTGTTTGAAATACTGTGCTGACTAGATGCTTGGATAATTATGGGGATAAAAATTTCAGTGTTATGGTTGCCCAACTAAAAACCAAATGCAATTTCAGTGTTATTCACATTTACTGCAAGACTGATCCCGTTCTATGAACCAGATGGAAAATTATTCATATATTTCAAGGAATAGCCCAACTATTCTCCAAGGATAGATTAGTCTTTTGCTGAACACTGATTAAATTGACAAGAATTTTAATCCTATAATTGTCGAAGATTTATGGACTATGTTGTCTCATTTCCTGGTGGTGAATTCTTCCCTACTTTCACAATTCCAACTTCTTGTTGAATTGGTTGAGGGTCGCACGGGTAGCGACCACTTGCTTAATGGTTTCGTGGAGGAGTCCCGGACCAAATAATATTAGGGAGATTTTAGTTCTTCAGAAATATTTTTGGATAAAATTTATTATTTTATCTCCCTAACCTACTTATAAATTTAAAGTGGCAATTGAAACTTAAAAAAATAAAGTGAGTACGTACAGTTGTGGTAGTAGACTAATTTCCGAAACATTAAAATATATATAGCTTCTACAATCGTCTCGTAAATTTTTCATTCATTCATTTGATTTCCATTTTAACAATAGATATTAATTTCGCAAGCAAAATTCACCGAATGCAATACCCCAACAATTTGCTGAAATCTAAACTAATCCCTAGCATTTCTATAAAGCGCAAAAAAGATCCATAAAAGCCGCAATGGCCACCAACAGCGAAGGTTAGTCTTGGGCTGAATGCAAACAGTCCCTTGGAGATTATGAATGAAATTCGAACCTTAATGCTAATCTTCCCGCCTGTATATTCCTTGTCCGCGTCAGGATCGAGGGCTGGAAGGAGGCTGAACTCAGAACCTTCGACTCCGGCCCAGTCGTCGGCGTGACCATCGACGGTGATGATCCCTGGACGGTAATCTGCAACTATGCGAACGTCAGGGCTAACCTCGCAGCTTCCGGCCGCCACATCGTCGTGGCCCTCGTGCGGTGCGGCAAGAGGAATGGTGACGAAGAGGACGATTGCGGAGAGAAGGAAGAGGCGTAGCATAGTGGCAGGTACCGAAGGAGGACAAATAGGCGGAACCGGCGCGGCGGAAGCAAGATTAGCATTTATAAGGTGACGAGGGAGCCGTAGACTTGGCGGCCGGCCGAGGGGGACCGGCGATGAGATGAGAGATTTGACTTGGTTTGCATGAAAAGACGGTTGTAGCCATGGGTTGGATAGCCTTGCACGCTGCGTAGAAAATATCAGCTCCGTACTACTAACGATGAGAGAGAAGCTCCGGGTTTCTTTCATTTTATGAAACTCTAATATGTACTTAGCTCGTTTTTTATTTTTATTTTTTTTTTATTTTTTAACTGTTTTTCGGTCGTTCTACCCTTTGATTACTACCTCTTTTATTAGTTCTTTAGGTTTTTTTTTTCTTTGAATCTTGCTCTTTCTTCTTCTCTTATTATTTTTCATCAATTCTTTTTCTGATTTTTCTCCACTAAAATCAGATCTGAATTATGTTCGATCTAAGGAATTTTCCTACTTTTCACCCATCTAGTGAGGCAGAGAACTTGGAATCACTTTTACCTTCCCTGGTACATTGGAGTAGGGAGGTCCTTTGATATCAAAGAGATATTCTTCTTTCCAAAACATACCTCAAAATAAAACTTAAATATGATGGTTCTAAAATGCAAGCTTGTCAATGCAACCTTGTGAACCCGCCTCTACACTTCGTTAAAACCCATAAGAATCTTCTCCCTCTCAAACTCCACCTTTCCTTTCTCCCTTTCAAGGCTCTCTCTTCAAGTTCTTTTCTAGAAGAACGGAGACTCAATGCATTTCAAAGACTCTCACAAAATCTTATGAGAAAGCTTAAATAAAGGGCTTCGAAAAACCCTACAAATTCAATTCATCCATCAAAGATCATAATGTATGACCGCAAGATCCTCTAGTACGATGTGTAGAATTTGTCATGTTAGTATTGTACAATCATTAGTATGAACATTAGTATAAACAGTTCAATTTGCTTATTAGTGTTGTGAGATCATCAATATGAATGACTGATCGTACGGTAAGATTAGTTCAACCGAAATATAGTTTGTCTAGGATGAATCATGGGATGACCAAATAGTCTCTATTGATCATATAGTATGATCTAATTCATATAGTACGATCAAAATGTCCAAATTAAGCTGATTCGATTGATTAATCATATGATTAAATTAGGCAATATATTAAATATCATACAGTATGATTAGTTTCGTACAATATGAATAGAATAACTTTTCCAATTCAAAATTTTATCTAATTTAATAAACTGATGAGTTTCTAATTATAACAAATCGTCCAGTACAATGTAGTATTTGTAATGTACGAATAATTATATTTTAAAATGTTTTTTTTCCAAAAAATAATATTTTAATTAGTTCCTATAATATCAGATCGTACAGTATAATCTATTTCATACAGTATGATGTTAAAATAAATTAAAATATTTAAAGTTATTTTTTCTCTCATTATGTGTGTACATGGTCACTAGGCTAGCATACACCCTTACAAGACTTGAATCAAGAAATTAAAGATAAATAGATGAAAATTATAGACTCTTTCAACATAACCTATTCTACCCCATCTTAAGCCCAGAATCTTCAAATAATAGTGCATATTGTACTGAAAAAGTTAGTTAACATACAAACAAATATGTACTAAAAATAGCAGGAGAAATATAGAGGTAATCAATATTATTTGTTATCATTAGAATCATAAACTCGGGCCCTTGTTTTAATAGAAGACTATGACTTAGAATGGTCGGGTGCTCCCTAGTTTTTTCTTTGGAAAGTCATTTATTATTCAAAAATTATCATCCCTTTTTAGACCTAAATAGGAAGAATTTACTTTGATTCCTTTTTGGATCAAAATTCTTGATCTTCTTTTAGTGTGCTAGATGCTGGAAGGCATTTCTAAAATGGCTTGTTTGATCAGGATTTCGGTTGTTGTAGATTTTTTAATAGCTGAACAAACTTGGCTCACTTTTGCTAGGGTTCGTGTTTTAGTTACTAAAGATTCTTGTCTTCATAATGAAGTTAATATCTATTTCAATTGATGGAAACATTTTTTTCTCTTAAACTCATTTATGATTGGAAACCCACTCCCTATCAAGGTTGTGGATATATTGCTCATCCTTCTTCGTTATGCCCAACTAACCCAAAGTTTGCTAGTGAAAAATTGGTTTATAATCTAGAACCTTATAGGGGAGTAAGTAAAAGCAGGAAGCACTAGAAAGAAGTTTTACGAAGACCTTCTTCCAAGAATCAGCATAATTTTTTAACTCAAAAGTTGGATCAGTCTTTTATTAATCCTATTTTATCTGATCATCTATTAGCTTATTATGATCCTAATATATCTGATAGTGTTTTAAATTCTAATTTGTCTAAGATTGCTATCAATTTTCAAAAGAATTTGAATATTTATTCAGAAAATCTGAAGGTTTTGGATAATTCTAAAATGTTGGTTGCCTCTTCTTCAAAAGAGACATTTCTTAACTTAAATTTTCCTTCGAAAGATATTGTTTGTAATCTCCATTTAAATTATATTTTGGGTGTTTCTAATGTTCTTTTATCAGCATAATAAGTTTTAGCTGTTGGAATCTATTTATGGTTATCTTAATAATTTTTAGAATTCTGAAGATATTCCCATTTAGGGAATTTTTTCTACAGCTGTATATGATAATGACCAATATAGTTTTAAAGTGTTTATTGCTACTAGTAAGTCTACTAGATCTAAAACTACCAAGAAGGCAACCACTTTGAATACTAAACATTAATTTTTTTTTCCAAATTTTATTTCTTGGAATGTGAGAGGCATTAACTGTTCAGAGAAAGTTAAGGCTTATACTAATCTTGTCAAAAAGTTTGATGCTGAATTATATTGTATTCTCAAAGAGAGAGTTAATCCAGATTTTGTTGGTAATAATTGGTTTGAAGCTAAACACATAATTTTTCATATTGAAGGTAGCTGGAAAATTTTTAATTTTTCTTCGACTTGTAGAATTTTATTAAAGTGGAATGCCTCTTGTATTTCTTTTAATTCTATTCTTATAATTAGTCAGCTTATTCATGGAATTATCACTTTTGGTTCTTATTCCTTTTTTATCATGGTTAGATATGCTTCCAATTTGATTTCTGGTAGAATTAATCATTGGAATGACATTATTAATATTTCTATTAATATCCCTTCTCCTTGGATTTTGTTAGGATATTTTAATTGTTGTTGTCTTAATAATGAAAAAATTGGTAGGAATTCTCTTTTTTTTAGCAACTTGGGAGATTTTAATAATTATATTTTTAATTCTAGGCTTATTGAGCTTTCATTTATTGGACATTTTTATACTTGGTTTAATCAACAAAGAAATAACCCTATCCATATCAAATTAGATATCTTGTTTAAATTCTTATCCTTCTTCATACTATGTAGTTGATAATCCTCTTTGCTCTGATATTATCCTCTTATTGTTCATAACAATAATAGAGTTTCCTCCGGATCTAGATTTCTTTTTAAAAAATTCTGATGTAAGAAAGCTGAATTTTAGGAATTGCTTATTGAGGTTTTTTCCAAACCTAATGTTGTAAATCCCGTTAATAACCTTTTATGGTAAGCTTCGTATACTGAAAGGATTAATTAAAAAGCAATATTGGGCTTCTTCTAAGCATCTTTCTTCCTATATTGAGGTGCTTAAAAATCAGGAAAGTGTTATTTGTTGTCATTTACAGAAGGATCCACTTAATCAAGAACTTAATTTGGATTTTACTAACACTAATTCTCTTCTTAAAGAGAATCTATCTTTTTTTACTTCTTGGATCTCTCCAAGGCCTAAATAGAAGTGGGTGACTTGTGGAGAAGATGATTTAAGTTTTTTATATTCTAAAATTAAGTGCAAACAAAACTCCTATTGGATTCATGGTATTTCTTCATCTCATGGGATTGTTTCAGATTCTAAGGAAATTGCTCAAGAATATATTTAATTCTCCTATTCTAGCTAAAGCTACGTCTTTCAATATTTATGCTGGTAATGTCATTCTTGATTGTTTAAAGGCTACTTTGATTCTTTCGGTTATGGTAAAAGAAATTAAAAAAGGTTGCTTTTAATAACTTGAAATCTTCTGCCCTAGGACCAGATGGCTATACCTTTGAATTTTTTAAAAATTATTGGGAGATTGTTGGTAATGCACTATGTAAGGCTATTCTTTACTATTTCTAAACTGGTATTATGCCTAGAGTTGCTAAAGCTACTACTGATTTTGTTATCCTAAAAGGAATAATACTTTTAATGTTTTAGATTTCAGGCCTATTTTCTTATGCAATGTCTTTTATAAAATTATGAAAAAAATTTTGTCTAACATATTACAATGTGTTATGCCTCACATTAATCATAATTGCCAATCAGGTTTTATTAAAAAGAGGATTTCTACGAATAATTTCATTATTGCTACTGAACTACTTAAAGATTTTAATTGTTCTTCTAAAAATAAGTTATTTTGTGCTCAATTTGATATCCATAAGGCTTTTGATATAGTGTCAAGAGATTTTTTAATTTCTAGGATGATTTAAAAAGGTTTTCTTAATACTTACATTACATGGATTAAAGGCTGCATAGAAGATGTTTATTTTTCTGCTATTCTCAATGGTTCTATGCAAGAGTTTTTTAATTCTTCTTCGGATCTTCAGCAAGGCTGCATGCTTTCTACTTATCTCTTTTGTATCATTATTGATGCTCTTTCTAATATTTTGTAAGATTGTTCTCATACTTATTGCTTTGAGGGGATAAAAGTTGGAGATAATTCTCTTTCTCATCTTCTCTATGTGGATAACCTTCTCATTTTTGGAAAAGCTTCTTTAGAAAATGCTCATAATCTTAATGAGATTCTATATTACTTCTCCTCTATCTCTAGTTTGTTCATTAATTCGGATAAAAGATCTCTTATTATATTTAAAGATTGTCATTTAGAAGTTCCTATCAGTTTTATTCTTGGAATTAGAATTTCTTTGTATCCTTTAAAATATTTGAGTTTGCCAATATCTGGTATGAAACTTAAAATTTGTGATTTTCAGCCTTTATTTAGTCATATTATGATTATTTTGGCTGGTTGGAAAGCTAAATTGCTTTCTTTTGCAGGTAGGGTTCAATTCCTAAATTTTACGATTTTTAATATTATTTCTTATTAGATTAGAGGTATGCTATACCTAAATACTCTTTTAAATTCATTAGAAAAGTGTGCTATAATTTTTTTTTTCATGGTGATCCTACTACTAGAAAGATTCATAACATTTCTTGGGATAAAGTTTGTAAGCCTAGAGATATTGGTGGTCTTGGTATTTTTGATCCAGAAGCTCTCAATATTACTAATAATTGCTCTCTTATTTGGAGAATAATTAATGATATTAGTCCTCTAGCTATTTGGATAAAGTTTAAGTATATGTTTTTTGGAAACCTTGTTCACATTATGTTTCCATGTTTTAGAAGAATATCTCTTATATTGCTAGGGATATTAAAAGAAAAATTCAATTTAATATTTTCTCCAATATTTCTCTCTCTTTATATTGGGATCCTTGGTTTATGCAGAGGTCTATTCATGAGATTGCTATATCAAAAAAAGTTATTTTGTCTTCTTTTTTTCGAAGTGGCAAGTTAGGGGATTATATTTCTCTTAATTGTTGATCATTTCCACTCACTTTGCCTTCGGCTATTAGTTTTTTTTTTAATCTCAAGTGGCTATTTATGATCCTAAGGCATCTAATATTTCTTGGAAAATGTTCATGTTCCTTCTTTTAAAATGTTTTATAAAGGCTTTAATGATAGATTCAATAAAGTGGATTGGTGTAAGCTTATTTGGCATAAAGGATATGCTTTGAGATACTCCTGTCATGCTTGGATGATAATGTTGAAGGGGCTTAAAATAATTGATAATCTTGTTAAGAGAAATCTTAACGTTTCTACTACTTGTATCCGTTGTCTGAAAGATGTTGAAATTCATAATCATCTATTTTTTGAATGTGATTATTCTTTTAGTATTATTTTTGGTTTATTGCCTCAGTTAAATTTTTTTTCTTTTTAGGCCTAATTTGGAGCAATTTTTTTACTTTATTTCTTCTCTTTTTTTATTTTAATGTTAAAATTTTATTTTTATTTTTTATTTGTTGTTCTATTTACTTTATTTTTAAAGAGAGGAATGCCATTAGGTTTGAGAATAATTTTGCTAATTCTATTTTTTACATAGATTAATCCTTTTGAATCTTTATGCTAAGATTTCTCTTTGGAAGTCTTATCATTAATGCTACAAGGTTTTGTCCAGTTAGAGCTTTTTGTTTTTTCTTGGTTGGTTTCTCGGCAGCCAGGTTTTTGTTAAAAACCATGGATGGCTGGGTTTTTTTCTTAGGCTAGTTTTCTCCATATTTTTGTTTCTATTTTATGGTTTCTAGATTATGGTAATGCTTCTAGGTTTTTCTTGTTACTGTTTTTGGGTTATTTTTACTTGCAGTTTGCCTTCTTATTACAGGGTTGTCATCTGGTTGTTTTCCTTTGCTAGAGCTACTGGTTTCTAGTTGGAATTTTCTCACTGCTACTGGGAGACTTTTTAGAGTTTTAAGGATTGAGCTCCATTTTCTTTCTTCCTAGTTCTAGGGAGATTTATGCTAATGCTAGAGAATTTTTCTTTTGCTGGTTGTAGTCGTAATAATTGGTGAGTATTTTTTTAGGACAATGGATAGTTCTATTAAGGAGTTTTCTAAACTCTTTGCAGTAGTCTCCTTTTTTTGGCAGTGCTCAACTTTGGTTTTTTGCTGATTATGGAAGTTTTTTTTTTCTGAGGACTGTGGATTTTTTTTTAGGAAAAGATTGCATTATGATCTAATTATTGTAACTTCTTGTGTTTGGTAATGCTCTTTTATTATTAGGATGTTCTTTATCCATAAGCTCCTTTTTGTCCTATTTGGGGTTTGGTCATGCTGGCTATTTGATAGCTATTTCTAATGGATTTTTATTCCATCTTCTTAGGCTTTATTTTTTGCAAGATCCAAAGGATCTTGGCTTCTCTTTATTTTTCTCCTTTTTTAGGGGTTTTTTTTCTTTCCTTGTTAGGTTCTTATTTGTATTTGTAAGCTTTTCATTATTTTTTCTTACTTTTCATTTGTAATATTTATAACTTTCATTTTTGGAATGAAATTGGGCATGACTGCCCCTATTTTTTTCAAACAAAAAAAAATCAACTCCGAACACGGGACCATACTTCTTAGAGGAAAGGTTAAAAAAATTTATATCGAAAAGTTGAAAAAGGCAATAATATGAATTTTATTTTCATATGTTGATGGGGGCATTCATTATTAATTAATTGATTTTAAGTTCGAAATTTAATATGTATTTATTTTAATTGACTCAAATATCAAAATTAATAATAATAAGATGTACAGCGGAATATAACTACTCCCCAAATTAAAAAATGTGGCTTTTCTGGCTTATTTGTTAATAATATAAAAGCTCTCTTATTCTCCAACCAAACTATTCACATGCCCGTGAGATTTGTGCAGCTCTTAACATCCCACCTTTCTATTCTAAATTCTCCTATGTGGGGCTTCCTTTATCTGTTAAGAGAGTTCTTATCTCTAATTTCTCCCCTCTCCTTGATATATCACTAATAAGATTTTTTGTTGGAAAGACAAATATCATTCGTTTGCAGGGCGACTTCAATTTCTTAGATCGCTATATAGAATAATATTGTGTATTGGATTCATTGTACCATCTTACCTAAATTTTTCTATAAACAAATTAGGAAATTGTATGCTAAATTTATGTACTTTTGGGATTCAACTGCTAAGAAAATGTATCTTGTATCTTGGGTCAACACTCGCAAGCAGAAACATCTCAAGGGTTTTGGACTTCTTGCTATTCAGGATATTAGATTTTCTTTCAATTATCCAATGATTAGCAATATGTATAATGTCACTTCTCCTCTATCTTCTTAGATGTCACTTCAATACTCCTCTCCTTAGAAACCTCCTTTGGCTGCCTCATCTTATGTGTGGAAAAATATATGTGACAATGCTATTAAGGTAAAAGGGAATTTCTCCTTCAATGTTTCTTCAAACAATACAATATTGCTTAAGTGGGATCACTCGTGTAAAGGGGTTTGTCATGTTGAGCTTCCTTTTCACAATTATCTTCTTAATTCCTTCTCCTCTGAATCAATGCTATTGAAACTTTTTTATGATAATGGGTGGAGACTTACCATTTCTCCAAATGATTATATTAAAGATGTTATTATGTCTATCTCTATGACCTGTGCACCAGCTATAGAGTGTTTGATATGCAATGCTTCACAATGTGGCTCTTTTTATGATTTCATGCTTGAATATTATAAATAAGAGGTGTAGGTTCAAAGGCATAATTTTGTATGCCACAAGTGTCATGCCCTTAGATACTTAGTTTTTGGATGGCTTGGATGGCTGTGTTTTGTTGGGGGAATTAAAATTGTAGATATTTTAATCGAGAGAAATATTAAGGTGGATCCTCAATTCCATTTTTTTCAATTCTATGGCTAAAAGACTTTCACACTTTTTCTTTGAGTGTGATTTCACGTATTCAGTCATTACTAATCTTATTCTAGAGTTGAAGTCTTTCCTTCTTTGCCCCAAATATTAATCAACTTGTGGAATGTCTAGTTGATATGCCATATTTAGAACACAGAAAGCTAAGTTTTTTACTTCTTTTATTGTGCTCGATTTACCATCTTTGGAATGAGAAAAATTCAAGAAAATTTGAAAAAAATTTTGAAAATAATGTAAATAGCACTTCCTCTATTTGCACTATCAATAAAAAGGATGTATTAGAATTCATTAAAAATCTCAAAATGGAAGAATGGGAATAATTTCTGGAAACCAATTTAATGTTCTATGTTTTCCCTCTATGCTGTGTGTGTATTAGTTCATCGTGCTATCGAATTTTGCCTCCCCTCTCTTGGGGGATTTAGCTAATCTTGGATGTTCTATTCTTTTGCTGCTTCCATTTTCCTTCTTTTTGGATGAGATTTTTTATGCCTTGGACGATGATGTTTTCCCATCATGGTTTTCCCTTGGATGGTCTTCATGCAACTAGGTCTACCTATCACCGCTAGATCTGCTAGCTGATTATCAATCTTTCTTTATTCCTGAGTCTTGACAAGTTGCTGAATTTTTGCTTTTCTTATAGATCAACTTTATGATTCAACCTCTTTTTGCAGGCTTTCTTACAGCCTTTTGGGTGGTGGCCTTTCTTGTTGTGCTCCCCTTCTTTTCTATAGGCTCTTTTTAGTCATAATTTTTTGTCTTTGTTATTTTTTTTCTTGTACTTTTCTTTACTTAATGAATGAGCTTTGCTCCTAATTTTCCCAACACAAAAAGTGGCAAATTTTGATTGATAAACAAATTATCTAAATCAAAATTTGAGTAATAAGTAAATAAAACATTTATCAACAGCCTAATATTTCAGTGTTAAAGAATTTTCCCGTACACAGACCTAGTTTCTACCAAACTTCTCATTTCTTGTTATTTGTAAACTGACAAGAGCATAATCGGTAAAAAGAGTGGTGATATTAAATATGAATAAAATCTAGTTGTTGATTCCTTTATTAGCAAAACTCTTTAGTCTATTGTAAGATTTTTATGCCTATTAGCTTTTATCATAGTGTTTATTCTTTTTTACTTCTTGCTTAATTCATCACAAAATAATTTATCATTAGTATCACTAATTTTTAAGGTTTTGTGTTGTAAATTTTATTAATGCATCTATTACTAGAGACTAGTAGACTCGTAATATTGTTTTATGTTGATGTAAATACTATGGATGTCAAAAAATGACCCAATCCACTGAACTGATAAAAAAATTATAGTTTAGATTTTTCCAACCCATTTATTAAACAGTTCATGTTCGTGTTTACCGAAAAAATAACCAATTTCATTTTTTTTATTAATTTTTTTACTTGTAACTATAAATTTTTTTTATCAAAAATGCTAAATTTTATAGTTAATAAGTTATAAAAAATAGCCAAATTAAATAGGTTATCGAGTTATTCGGGTTGTTGGCGGGTCTCATATTGGTTTTTTTTACTCAATATTTTTTTTATTAAAAGGGTTGGGTTCAACTTAATTGGATTTTGGTAGGTTCAATCTCAGGTAGAACCCTACTTATCAAGATATTTTAACACCCCTAAATTAAATATCCCTTTTACACAATTTAGAGTACATATATATATGATGGGCATATGTCAAGATCAGAGCCTCAGAGATACGCACCCATTCCAACTCCTAGAGTGATAATGAATACAGACACAAATTTTAAGAAAATTCACTTTTGATTATGGCAAAAATAACTTTACTTTTGAGGGTGAGCAAACTCATCACAAGAATAATTAAATATAAATAAATAAAAAATATCTGAGACAAAATTCAACAATGACTTATATTTCATTATAATTGATAAACTAAATAACAAAATACAATAAACTTCTAAAAAATAAAGTGCATAAGTTGACTGCATTTGCAAACTTCTAAATTTAAATTTAGCTTAATATCATATTTTCGTTGATCTAAGCTCTAATTAAAAAAAAAAGAACTAATTCAACATATAAAAGAAATTTCCTCTTGTATAAAAAAGTGTAAGCATGTTAGAGTTTGCAGAATAACCATGCAAGCTTAGATAACCGAAAATAAAAATAGTCTCGAGAGCAGGTGAAGGGCATACTCGCCAGAGGTCACTACAGAGACTCAGTGCAATGGCTCTCTTGTTCTCCTCCGTTGTGCACGAACTACAAAGAAGAATTAATGGATGTTAGATTTCTGTGAGATTGTACCATGTTAACGAGAGAGAAAGGAAGAATGGTTTTGGACGTTGGGCACATGAAGAGAGAGGCACGAGGAAAGGGGCAGGACTAAGGACTTTCGGGAAAAATAAAATTATTTTGGGTGGCATAATCTCAAAAATACTCACCCCTCCCCCTTATAAAAAAAAATTAATTTTTTATCCTCTACCCTTGATAATTCTGCTAGTGTTTTTTTACCATGTTTTTATGAGTTTTATCAAACATCAAGAAATTATAGTTTTATCAAGACTAGTGTTATCGTCCAATTCAACTCAAAGATTGATATTTGTTTCTTTGGAGAAAAAGATAACAATTATAATGTAACTTATAGTATTGAAATGCCTCATAATAAAAAATTGTTCAATATTTTTTCAATAAAATTATAATTTTGTTGCAGCAGAAGAAGGGTGCATAGAAAAGGTAAACATAATTATATTTATATCAAATGATTTAAAAAAGAAAATTTTTAATTTTTAAGAAAGATAAATAACATAATCCTCCACACAATAAATAAAAAGGTTTGTCAGATTTCGATTGGGTAACATAGCAAAGTTTTTTTTTCTTTATCATCAACTTATCATAGTATAAAATTATAACATTCAAAATCAATATCTTTATTATGAATTGAAATATAACTATTGTGGGGGAAAATATTGATGATCTGAGTATGTTCTTCTAGTGTTGAAAGTTTTATAATAAGATATAAGGGGAGAGGTCAAGTGGGATAGGACCAATAAATCTTATTAAACCCTTTTTTTTTATTAATTATTAAACCCTATTTAAAATACTCAAGATAAATAATATCATCAAAACTAAATTAAGTTAAATAACAAGAATTTGGGTTTCTCGAATTTTGGACTAAGCTCCCTAAAACTAATTACACTTGATGACACCTCTAAGAGATACTTCAATAAATAAAATATATTTTTACTTGATTTGCTAAGGTTAATTATCAAAACTGAGAGTAAGATTCAATACTTATTATCCTAAAATGATAGTCTATTATTTCAGATGAGCCAATCTATAAGTCAAAGGATAAATCACTATAACCAAGTGAGATAGTTGTGCCTCCACATAGAAATTCTTTGTAATAACAGTCATTACATCACCAAAGATAAAAAAGGAGTATGATCAACTCAAAGCATGATGGGTGCTTTTATAAGGTTAAAAAATTATGGAAAAAAATCTTATTCATTACTTTACGGGTATATCATCTCAAGTTATGAAGCATAAAATCTCTTAGCTATGAACTTAATCAATCTAACCCAACCATGACATGCTTTATCAATAATCATGAATTATGTCATCTTGGGGTAACCTCTTCAATTCACCTCAAATTGGGGAAAAATTGAGTCCTCAATGAAAAAGTCCGAGAAATATATTTGAAAGATATATGACTTATAATCACTAGTAGGATAGAGAATGCCTAAAAAAAAAAGAAAATGAGAACAATTCTAGAAGGAGCTATGTGTGGTGTGGGAAGGCTAGATAGATAAGGAATTAGAGAGAGGTAGCAGCAAATAACTATGGTATATGATATGACATATTCTCTTGATTGAGCTCTTTAGAGTCGGTGATTGAAGCTTTTTTTATACTTTTCGTATGTTATCTTGTCCTCCTCACTTTGGATGCAGTTATCAAGCCTTGGCCTTGGAGCGCCCAATCATCCTTAGTTGTGAGCCATTTGAAGGAAGGGGAAGGGTCACACTAGGGGAGTAGAGGGTTCAAGTTTTGAGGTATGAAATTTATGTAAAAATAACCCTCCATTTATATCATCATCATCTCATTCATACAGTACGATCAATGGATCATACTGTCCAATCAAGTTCATCCAAAATATCTCATCAAGAATATGCAGTCAGTGGTCAAATCATATAATACGATCTTCATATTTTCAATCATCCTGAAAAGTCATTGATATGATTGTTTAAACAAATTATTCATACAGTATAATACTCAATTGTACAATACGATTAACATTAATGATCATTCCAAATATTTAAATCAATAATTATTGATTTCTAACAGTCCTGTCCTACGTGTATCATATAGTTTGATGTGTGTATCATATAATATGATGTGAAGAATTTTCTATAGTTTGGGTGTGATCAGTAACACTTCCATAAAAGCAATCTTGCAACACATAACACAAAATTTAGTAGTAAAAATTACAAAAACGTGTAACAAAAATAAAGAACATAGACTAGAAATAATCATGATAAAAAGGAAACAAACATAGCCACAAAAACATATAAACTTATATTTCATAGCAGAAATCGTAAATTAATAATAAAGAAAATAAATCAAAATGGAATAAGAAACAAATCTAAGCATAACAACAAACACAACTAAAAACATATACAAACTAATATTAATGAGCGAGGAATATATATATATATAATTTTTAATCTAGTCCTAAGTTCACTAAACCTCTTAGAGCTTAATGGTTTGGTGAAAATATCTGCTAGTTAATTTTCTATATCAATAAATTCAATGGTTACATCTCCCTTTGACATGTGATCTCTAAAAAAGTGACATCTAATGTCAATGTGCTTAAAGCAAGAGTGTTGAATTGAATTTTTTAGTGATATAGATTGGTGTTGTCACACAGGATGGGTATAATATCCACTATGAGTCTAAAATCAACAAAGTGCTTCTCTGCGATAATATATTTAACCTCTATAGTGGATAGGGCTACTAATTTTTTTTTCTATTCGACTAGAAAAATAATGATTGATTGATAAATTGAAAAGTTCATGAGGTGTTTTTCCTTTCTACCTTACAGCCCATAAAATTTGAATTCTAGTATCCAATTAATTCAAATGTTATATTATCCCCGGGATACCATATTCCTACCTTTGGTGTCTCTGTAAGATATTTATGGATTGTCTTAACTACAATTAGGTGTGAAAAGGTAAGGTCACCATGAAACTTAGCACATAAATATACACTAAATATTATACATAGTATATGTCTGTCAAGTATAGGGATCCTATCATGCCTCTATATTTCTTTTGATTTACTAGTTTTCCATTCAGATCTTTTTTTAATTATCTAGCAGGGCTCATAGGTGTGTTGTGCTCTTACAACCATCCATGTCAAATTTCCTAAGTAGTTATTTTATATATTTGGTTTGGCTAACAAAAGTACCATAACTTCGTGAATTAACATTGAACCCTAAAAAAAATAAATTAATTCTCTCATCATATTTATTTCAAACGCTTTGCTTATATTAGAGGAGAAATATTTATATAATCTTGACTTATAGATCCAAATAATATTTCATCAATATAAATTTGAATAATTAATATATCTTATCTTGCATTCTTAATAAATAATGTAGTGTCTAAAATGCCTTTAATAAAAGAAATGTCTATTAGAAAATTGCTCAACCTCTTATATAACTCACTTTCCTTATATATCTCACTTTTCTTATATATCTATTCGACTAATGTTATATTATATATTAATTAATTTTCTTCTTGCAAAATTTTTTAGCTACCCTCTCTTTTTCTCTTCTTTTGTATGAAATTTTCAAGATGGAAGTTGATTAGGAAACTTCTGAATGCATGTGGCCTGCCCCACATCAAATTCCTTATAAAATGTAGTGTTTAATTTTTGAGGCCCACTTGATTCCCTAATTAAATCAAATTAAAGCATGATTTAGTTTTATTAAATCAAGGCCATCAATTTGAATTTTATCCTAATTAATCCCCCCTCCCCCACCCAAAAAAAAAAAAATCTTTTGAATGCATGAGATTAAAACAATTTCATATTCAACCCTAATCCTTAATGGTGGCCAAAATTTTCATGCTCTTTTCTCCTCTTGGAAAAATTGCTTTTTGTCTTCTCTTGGAAGACACGAAAAGCTAGCCACCTCTTCTCCTCTTGGATCTCCAGCAAATTAAAGGTCATAAAATTCATCTTCTTCAATTTTCTTTTCTGATTAAATCATTCTTCTTGGAGAAAGACATTTGAAATTGTTGTAGGTTACTTGATTCAAGATCTTTGGTACTCTTGCATAAACCTTGCTTTTCATTTGATCAACTGGAGAAAAAAACCATAATTCATTGGGTTTTTGTGTGATCTCTCATCTCATACATTTGTCTTATACAAAAATCCAAAAATATCTTGCATAATCTTAAGTTGTGTTGTTAACTAATTTTGATTTTTTAATTGCTAGTTTTTGTAACTAGTTTTCATCACCTTGGTACCTTCACTTCAAATATTTTTTTTGTGATTTATTTTTTGTACAATTTTCATCATAATTAGTATTTTAAGTCATATTTTTTATATTTTATAAAAATTAAAAAGATTTTATTTTGGTAGCTTATTTAGTGAAAACTAGGTTACTTAGTCTACACAATATTTGTCATCTTACATTTGTTTGCCTTGCGAAACTTTTAGTGCTATAATTTGTGTGATTTAAAATAATGTTTTCAGCATCTAATTTACTGTAACTATAATTCAGCTTTTTTTCCCATAACTAATAAAATTAAAATACTTTCATTACAGACTTCTTTCCAACATAAACTTGTTTGTGCTCATCCTTGAGGCATATTGTACTTAATGCACAACATTTTTATAATCTTTGATTGGATCACTTTTAGAAAAACTTGAATTGTTTTATATCTAATATTTGTGGATTATTATCATAATGTTCTAAATTTTTAAAATTACTAAAATATCTCCCTTTGCTTACAATTTTAGGTGAGAGTTGTTGCCTTTGATTTGTGTGTGTTTTTGAACTAGTCTTGCCATATCTTTTTGAGTTATTTTGAGTGGAAATTTTGGAGATTTTTAAAGTGATTAGCTTATATGCTCATTACATTTTTTTATTATATTATAATCCAGAAAAAATTATTTTACAAAACAAGACTCATCCATAAGTATTCATATCACATCATTGCTTAAACTAACTAGTCTTTTGAAAATTACATTGTAGTTAATTTGCTTGTGTTTTATCATTACAAAATCATATAGAAAAATTTTAATACAAAATTTTCACTCTCATATACAAAAAAATCAGTAAGAAAACATATTTTTTTAGTTGTGATTAATCATTATTTTATATGGGGTTTGTGAGAGCTAAATTTTATATTTCTTGTGAGAGCTACATTATATCACGCTATGACTTGACTTGATTTTCTTCATTTTTTATTGTAACCTTGTTGTAAGTTTCTCACCATCGTGTGATGTAGTTTCTTCCTATTGTTAGGAAGATATGGTTGTTGTAACCTTTTTAATTATTAGTTTAATCTTAGTCTGTGGTTGGACTAAGCGTAGACGTAGGCTGCAAACCATGAAAACAATCTTGTGTGTTCATTTCTCTTTTTGCACTCTCTCTTACAATTTATTTTGTTGAATAAATATTTCATTCACATCACAAATTCTTCTATGAAATAAAATTAAATAATTTTTAAATTACCACTTTTTTGGGTACAACCTAATTCATCCCTCCCCCTCTTGGGTTTCCATAGTATATTTCAATTAGTATCAGTGCCTTAACTTTTCTTTGAATTAAAACCCTAGAGTAATATTCAGGACACATCTATGGCACTCAGTTTTTCTAAAGGTGCACTACATGAGGGACAATTCACTCACCGGCCACCATTCATTGGCAATGTTCCATTTTATTATTGGAAGAACTGTATTATCTCTTTTTTGTGTGGTCAAGATTTTTGAATATGGAATAGGCTTATATACCCATATCATACACCCAAAAAAGTACTAAATGGTAAGATTGTTGATAAACCTTTTGACGAGTGGACTCACCTTGAGCGTAAGTTAGATGAATTGAATCCTAAAGAATATAATACTTTATATTTTTCATTATTACCTGAAGATTATATATGCATTTATATTATATCTACTTCTAAAGATATTTGGGATAAATTTCTTATCAATTATGAAGGCATTAGTGAAGTTAGAGCTGCTCATATCAACAAACTTAAGTATAATTATGAACTATTTAGAATGAATGCATATCTGATATGTATATAAGGTTTATGAGAATCATCAAAACTATTTACTCTTTTGGCAAAATATGTAACAATCAATAACTTGTTTATAAAATTTTATGGTGTTTACCTAGGGAATGGGATGCTAAAGTAACTGTTATTTTAGAATTTAATGATTTGACTACTTATGCACTTGATTAGCTAATTAGCTCTTTAATAGCACATGAACATGTAATTGCACAAATGTATGGCAAGGATTTAAGTTTAAGAAAGGAGAACAATAAGACTCTACCTATTCAAGTTGAAGAATCAAGTGAAGACTCTTCATCATCAACATATGAATTGAAACCTGATTAAGTAGATATACTCATAAAGGAGTTTGGAAACTTCTTAAGTAAGAAAACTATCAGGTATAAAAAGATAAAATTTTATAAGCCTTATGGTAAGAAATAATCTTCTATATATTCCATTATTTGCTTCAATTGCAAGTAGTCCGAGCATATGAGAGGTGAATTGCCCTGAGCTTAAATATGACCTTAAAAAAATAACGAGTAAGATAAAAGAAAGGAGGAAAATCATTTTAAGTGAAAGAAGAAGGTACTTTGGGCTAATCTAGAAAGTGAGGAATGTTGAGATTGTTGTAACTTAGTTTTTTTATTATTGAGATTCATACAACATATATGTTTTTGATGATTCCAAATATTATTATTTTAATTACAGTTTCTCCTAACATATTTTGAATATATTGCTTTTGTTATTTATTTGTACTAATATTTTAGGGAAATTATACTCTAGATTGTTGAAGACTTTAAATCAAAATAGATTAGGGTTCATTATAAATTGAGTCTGTATTTTTTCATTTCATTGAGTCTGAGAGAGTGTAATTGTAATTGAGTAACTGTGCACACACACATGCTAGAGGAGTGTTTAAAATTTGCAAAAAATTTTAAACTGATCATACTATATGAATTCATTTTGTACGAGATGATTTATTTAGTTATAAACTCATACAAGCAGTTAAACGAATGAGAGGGGAAAATTTTTCTAAGTACGGTTCGTACTGTATGAAGTGTCCTTCATACAGATGATGTCCAGAGTATGAATTGGATGGATCTTTTTTCCTCTTGATCATAATTTTAAAGATTTTATGAACTGTTCATACTGTACGATTCCCTATTCGTACAAATAACATCCAGAGTATGAATTGGATGGGTCCCTTTTCATCTCGATGAATCCCAAAGTTTTTTGAATGGATCATACAATACAATATACTATTTGTATCAATAATGTCCATAGTACAAATTTGAAGGGTCCCTTTTTATCCTGATAAATGCCAAATTTGAAGGGTCCCTTCTTTGTAATTTTTAAAGAGCAAGTGAAAGAGTGTCTTTGGGATAGTGTTTGATAGAGATTTCTTGCAAGTGAGTGTGAAGGGTTCACAAGGCTACTCAAAGGTAATGATCTCTTTGTATTTTTGGTTATTACTCTCTTTTCTTCTTTATAGTTACCCGAGAGAAGATCTATGAAGAAGATGCAGTACTCTGCCAACACTTAGAGGGTGTGAAAGGACGATGATTTTTTGCTGACACTTGGAGAGTGTGAACAGATGCTGGTTCTCTACCAACACTTGGAGGGTGTGAAAAGATGATAATTCTCTCCTGACACTTAGAGAGTGTGAACAGACGATGATTCTCTACTGACATATGGAGGGTGTGAAAGGACGATGATTCTCTACTGCATTAGAGATTAGTGGAAGAGAGGAATTGTAATGGATTCTCCATCTTGCTGTGGGAAAAAAAAAGGAGAGTCACTTGGGTAATAGTGCAATACATGAAGAGGGAGTCTTCAGGGAGTGGATGTAGGTCATGTTTGATCGAACCACTATAAATCTTTGTGTCTCTTTATTTTTGACATTTTTATTTTATGCAATTTTATTATTGTAGAAGAATGTGACTTAGCACAACTAAATGCAAAATATTTAAATAGTTTTTTGTGTGCACTTAAGTCTGAAGATTACATACGAGTTTTTATTTGCAAAAGGGGAAAGGACATTTGGGAATGGCTTTGTATTACATATGAAGGGACTAATGAAGTAAATCAATCTAGATTAAACATCTTGTTACATGACTATAAATTATTTCGCATGAAACTAAATGAATCATTTTCTGACATGTACACAAGATTTACTCAAATAGTCACTTCTTTGTATGCTTTAGGTAGGGAACTAACGAATGCTAAAATAATTAATAAAATTCTTCATTATTTGCCTACTGTTTATGATGCTAAAATAATTTGTGATTACAGAGTCTAAGGACTTAAATATTTATTTTATTGATAATATTCTTTGATCACTAATTGCTTACAAGTAAGGAGCGAGTCAAAGGAAGATTGATATAGGAGAACATCAAAAGGAGAAGAACATAGTATTGAAAGTGGATGATTCAAAGAGTGATCAGTGACAACTTGAGGATGAGGACTACATTACTTTGATGATAAGGTAATTTAGGAGTTTTCTTAAAAGGAAGCAAAGGAGATGCCAGTAGTGGAACAATGGTAAGTTCCACAAAAATGTTAAGATTTCTAATAGTGTGATTTGTTATGAATGCAAGAAACCTGACCATATAAAAATGGATTGCCCTAATCTTAAAACCACTCATAGCAAGGAGAAGGTAGAGGAGAAAGCAAATGGGAGGAAGAACAAGAAGAGATTTTAGAGAGCTTTTTGGGCAGACTTAGCTTCAAATTCATCATAAATAGAAAAGATAGAAGAAGTCACCAACTTAGGTTTAATGGCCAATAATCTTGATCAGTCAAATTAAGAAGAGGTATGTCACTTAACTTATGATTAATTGCTTGAAGTTTCTAAAAGAATACCTACTGCATATAAAAAACTCAAGAAAATGCATGCTAGATTGAATTTAGAATTATAAGAATTATAAAAAGAGTATGAAATCCTTAGGAAAGATCTCACACTTGTTGCGGATCAATGGTTTATGATTTTGATGATAGCAAATATTTTTATTTCTCTACGACTGCCTTATGTACTGACATTTCAGGTTCACACGATCGGACAACAATTTGGAACCTGCTCAAGATTGGGTAGACTAGATCTGAGTCAGTTTGTACCCTTTTTCCTTTCTTCAGATCGTCCAGGAAAATTAGACATCATCCAGCTTTATTTCAGGGCGATATTCAAGATGATTTTCCTCATATTTGAACTAATCGGCCAGGACGATATGTCTATCATCCTGGACGATAATGTCGGCAACTTGCATTAATGAGCTCATTTTTAGCTCTTCTATTTAAGCTATGATAAGGCACTTTGTAGGTGTCTTTGGCAGCCATTGTAGCTTCGTTCTTTTGGGGGAAACTTGAAGAGAGAGCTTGAAAGAGAGAGAGGAAAGGGTGGAGTTTGAGTGGGAGAAGATTTTGTGAGGGGGAGCTTGTGAGGGGATTCCACACGGTTGCTCCGGCGAACTCGCACCTTAGTATCATCGGATTCAAGGCTTGTCTCGAGGTAAGTTCACCAAAGAAGAAGATCTCTTTGGTGTCAAAGGACCCGGCGACTCTGCCGCACCGGGGAAGGTGGAAGTGATTTTTTAAGGGCTTCTCCGCCTAGCTGTGGGGGCTAAAGGAGAGACACTTGTTTAGTGCAATACTTGGAGGGTGCCTCTAAGGAGTGGACGTAGGTCAAGGTTTGACCGAACCACTATAAATCCGGTGTGTTCTTTTCTTATTATTGCTTCTGTATTATTTTTTTCCGCACTTTGATTTATGTGGTGATTTTGGTTTGAGTTTTATCTTTGGTTTTAAAGTTATCCAATTCACCTCTCTTTTATTTAGCCCTAGGCCAGTTCATAAGGGTTTAACATCCCTAACGAACTTTTTAGTTTCATCAGAGCACTATCAACACTGATTGACAATAACCACATGAGCTTACTATATGAATTTTATGATTTGAATAATCAAAGTGATCTTCTTAAATCATCCTACACATATCAAGAAAAAGAATTTAAATCTTTTAAGGATGAAACTATAAATAGGGAGCACAATTTAAAATATGATATTAATGTGTTAGAAGATGTAAACACATTTCTTAAATTGAAAGTACAAGCTCTTGAGGAAAATAGGAAACCCCCTAAACTTGATGATTTTATTAATTCTATTTTAAAGTCAGAAATTTTAAAACCTAGGAAGAGACAAATTTATTTTCAAAGATTGAAAAACTCTTTTCCTGAAGTTAAGTGTTTTACTTATGGGATGATTGGATATATTTCACACTTGTACTTTACATAAAAAAATTCAATTAGTGTGGAGACCTAAGATGCATAAAATAAGTCATATCATTTATGTATCTAGTTTTATTTTACCAAAAGGAGAAACCAAACTTATTTGGGTTCCCAAGACTAACATTTAATTTCTTTATAGGTACGCTCTCATATAAGACCTCGTGAGACCATTTAGTACCTGGAGAGTGGTTGCTCAAAGCATATGATTGGAGATACTACATAATTCATATCGTTGGAAGCCAGGAATGGAGATAAGGTTACACTGGAAGATAATACCACTAGGAAAGTGGTTAGCACATGCATGATCGAAAACTTGAATAATTTTTTCATTAAGAATGCATTACTTGTAAAAGGCTTAAAGAATAATTTGTTAAGTATTAGACAGCTATGTGACAAAGGGTATAGAGTTAAATTTTTTCTCACTTGCTGCATATTAAGCCTAAATGGAAATGATGTTTTGCATGGAAATAGGATAAATAATATTTATATGCTAGATTTGAACTATATTAAAACTCTTAATATTTTTTGTTTAAAAATAATTTCTGATGAATCTTGGCTATGACATAGGAAATTTTATCATACTAGCATGAAAAATCTTCAAAAAATTACCCAAAAGGAGCTGCTAGAGGTATATCAAAACTAGTCTTTAATAAGGGTCACCTTTGTGATGCATATAAATTAGGAAAATAGGAGAAGTCCTCATTTAATTCCACTAAGGATCTTAGAACTAGCAAACCTTTGGAAATAATTCATGTAGATCTTTTTGGACTGGTTAGCACTGTAAGTATAGGAGGGAAGGTATACAGATTTTTGATAGTTGAGGATTTCTTGAGATTCACATGGGTTAAATTTTTATTTTATAAGAGTGAATTATTTAAGAATTTAGAGACTTTTCTACTTGGATTCAAAGGAAATTAGGTTGTGATATTTTAACAATTTAAAGTGATTATGGAGGTGAAATTGAAAATGAAAAATTTAAGGGTTTTTGTAAAGAACATGAAATTGATCACAATTTTTTTGCACCTAGGTCCCCTCAGCAGAATGGGTTTGTCGAAAGAAAGAATAAAATATTAATTGAAGTCTCTAAAGCCATGTTGGAAGAATATTCACTTCCTAAATATTTTTGGGCTGAAGTAGTTAGTACTGCATGTTATGTTCAGAATAGGATGAACATTAGATCAAAACTAAACAGAACACCCTATGGCTTCTTAAAGGGAGAACATCTAACTTATCATATTTGTATATTTTTGGATGTAAGATGTTTATACATAATAATGAAAAATCTCTTTTAGGTAAATTTGATCCAAAATCAGATGAATGCATTTTTCTTGGATACTCTAGTGTTGAACACTACCATTGTCAGGTCCTAAGTCCTGGATGAGAAAAGTGGAGGGTTGCGTTAGGTAGTCGACAGCCAGTGTAAAACTTGTCGAATAATAATGACATGAATCCTTAAAGAAATTATGTTAATGCTAGGGTGTCCCCTGGAAGCGACGTGCTGTATGGCCTGAATACAGTGACAAGTGTGTAAGGGCCGCTGCACCGATCCCCATGGTGCAGTGTTAAATAGGCAAGGGTTCCCACATCAGGGACGGATGTGGGCAAAGAAGCTAGTTCATGAAACTAAAATTTGGATAGGAACATGGAATATAGGTTCCCTTATAGGAAATTTAATGGAATTAATAGATATTATGATTCATAGGAAAATAAATATTTTGTGCATTCAGGAAACTAAATGGGTTGGAGAGAAGGCTAAGAAAGTTAATACTTTAGGATTTAACTTTGGTATTCGAGTAGGAGTCGTACTAGAAATGGTGTAGGTATTATTATATATAATAGTTTGAAGGATAATGTTATAAAAATTAATAGGATTGGTGATAGAATAATAGCTTCAAAGATTGTTATTGATGATAAGATTATTAATATTATAAGTGCTTATGCTCCTCAAGTAGGTTTGGATATGAGTTCTAAATTAAAATTTTGGAATAGCTTAGAAGAATTATTATAAAAGATACCTCTAGAAGAAAGAGTTTTTATTGGAGGAGATTTAAATTGACATGTTGGTAGAGAGGCAGATGATTTTAAAAGCATTCATGGTGGCTATGGTTTTGGAACAACAAATGAAGGTGGCAATATCATATTAGATTTTTGTTTAGCTTCTGACTTTTCAATTGCTAATACCTTATTTAAGAAAAGAAATGAGAATCTCATCACTTATAAAAATGGTTATAGTACAACTTAAATTGACTATTTTCTTATAAGAAAATTAGATTGTTTAGATTGCAAAGATTATAAAGTTATTCGGAGTAAAAATTTATGTACCCAACATCGCTTATTAGTTTTAGACTTTAAGATAAAGGGGAGGATAATAAAAAATAAAGTAAAATGATATTCTAGGATTAGATGGAGGCATTTAAAGAATATTAATAAAAATATTTTTGAGAGTATGGTTTTAGATCTTATAATTTTATCTGTGCATGAGGATGCTAATGTTATGTGGAAAAAAGTGTCTACTGATATTAAGAATATTGCAAAAGATGTGCTCGAAGTATCAAAGGGAAAAACTCCTAATAATAAAAAATAGTTGGTGGTGGAATCCAAATGTGCAAGAAAAATATTAAAAATAAGAAGATTTGTTATAAAAATTGGTTTAATTTTAAAAATTCTGAAAATTGGGAAATATATAAAGAGACTCGTAAGGAATCTAAGAAAGCAATAGTTGATGCAAAGACCTTAGCTTTTAGTGATTTATATAATAGATTAGATACTAAGGAGGGAGAAATACATATGTATAAGTTAGCCAAACAAAGAGATAGGAGTAGTAAGGATTTAGTACAAGTGAAGTGTATTAAGGATGAAGATCAAAAAATACTTTTCTTAGAAGATGATATTCAACAAGGGTAGATGAGATATTTTGTTAAACTTTTTAAGAAAATTGTTATAATAAGATTCTATAGTGACCTTAGCACCCTAAATGAAAATAAAAATTTCTATTTTTATCGACGTATTAGTAAAATTGAAGTTAGAGAGGCTTTAAAGAAAATGAAGGGTGGAAAACCTGTTGGATATGATGATATTCCAATAGAGGTGTGGAAATTCTTAGGAGATCAAGGAATTTCTTGACTTACTAAACTTTTTAATACTATTTTGAAGACTAAAAAGATGCCAGATGAGTGGAGAATGAGTGTGTTAATTCCTATTTTTAAGAATAAATGTGATGCACAAGATTATGCAAATTATAGAGGAATTAAATTAATGTGTCATACTTTAAAACTATGGGAGCGAGTTATGGAGCATAGGTTGCGGTGTGATACTAATGTTTCTCAAAATCAATTTAGATTCATGCCAGGTAGGTCGACTATGGAAGCCATACATTTATTAAGAGGTATGATGGAGAAATATAGAGAAAATAAAGAGGATCTACATATGATATTTATTGATTTAGAAAAAAAGCATATGATAAAGTTCCAAGAGAAGTGCTATGGTGAGTTCTTGAAAAGAAAGGAGTTAATAATGCTTATATTCAAATCATTAAAGATATGTATGCAGGAGCTATTACTTGTGCTCAAACACAAGGTGGTTTGACCAAGTATTTGCCTATTTCAGTTGGGTTACATCAAGGATCAGCCTTAATCCCATATCTTTTTTCTTTAGTCATGGGTGTTCTCACTAGACATTTGCAAGAGGATGTACCTTGGTGTATTCTTTTTGCTGATGATATTGTTCTTGTTGATAAGACTAGAGAGGGAATTGAAAGTAAACTTGAATTATGGAGGTCAACATTAGAGACTAAAGGTTTTCGCTTGAGTAGATCTAAAACGGTTTGGTCATATAAAACGGCGGCCTTCCAATGACCCGATTAGGAGAGTAGAGGTATTACATTTGACTTATGTTAAGAAAGGTAGAGGTAGACCTAAAAAGACTTGGTTAGAAAATATTAGGAATGACCTTTCTTTATTAGATTTAAACAAGAATTTGACCTTTAATAGAACACAATGGAGAAAAAGGATTCATGTAGCCGACCCCGCAAAGTGGGATAAAGGCTTGATGTTGTTGTTGTTGTTATTGTACTCTAGTGTTGAAAAATCATATAGAGTATTTAATATAAGAACTTTGGTAGTTAAGGATACCACACATATTGTATTTGATGAATATAGAATTTTGGAAGAGCCAAATTTTGAATAGGATAGTTTTGAAAATGACTCCTAAAGGATTGAGAAGATAAACTTGGATGAAAATTTAGAGAAAGAAAACCCCTTGCTTAGAGAATTGAGATATTCTAAAAACCACCCTAAAGAATTGATTTTAGGTGAACCTAGTGAGGGTGTTAGGACTTGGCATGGACTTAGCAAAGTGGTCAACTATTTTGCCTTTATTTCAATGATAAAACCCATAAATGTTAATCAAATACTTTAGGATGAATTTTTGATTTTGTCCATGCAAGAAGAATTAAATCAATTTGTAAGGAATCATGTTTGAGAATTAATTACAAGACTAAAGGATCAAAGTGTAGTTGGAAATAAGTGGGTATTTAAAAATAAAATGAATGAAACAAAAGTTATTCTTAAAAATAAGGCTAGATTGGTGGCTAAGGGATATAATCAGATTGAAGGGATTAATTTTGAGGAGACTTTTGCCCCTGTAGCAAGACTTGAAGCAATTAGAGTTTTGTAAGCCTTTGCCTATTTTAAAGGATTTAAATTATTTCAAATGGATGTTAAAAGTGCTTTTTTGTATGACGTGATACAAGAGGATGTTTATATTGAACAACCTTTCTAAATTCTCTAATCATGTATATAAATTAAAAAAATTCCAGGAACTGCTCACATTTCATGCTTAAATTTTTCCAGTGGGTTATATATTTTGTTCCTAACTCATATCTTTTTTTCTTATCTAAGGTGAGGTAAACAATAATTATTTTTTTTATTATACTTATAAACCTCTTCACTGACATAGCTTCTAACTCTATAAATTCTACATTCCATTTGAATGAAGTCTCTATTAAACTGCTGATGAATTACTGGAAGAGTAAGGCAGCCTTGCCTCCTATATTCATGTAAGAGGCTTTAAATTATGCTAGGTGTTGTCTAGGGTTATTGTTAACATTGAAGGTATTAAATTTTAGGACTGAGTACCCTTTTAGGTACATCACCTGGTCATATTTCGTGGGATATGGGCAACCCTTTCCTACTAATTTTTCTACTTGATATGTGGTTATAATAGCCTTGATCTTTTTAGTAATTAATTATTCCCTCTATATTTGTAGTTTCCATAGGCTTGTAAGTACTTACTATATTCTATAGAGTGGATTGGCAGGTGACATTATTAACTTTATTAACACCTTCAGGTGGGCCACATCCTCCTTTGACTTGAGGCTCTTACAGGTTTAGAGGATTAGCAAGAGGAGTAGGTACATGGCTTATTGTAGTAGTTCTCTATATTCTCTACATCATTTCCATCGTTTGGGTCATCATCTCAGTCATTTTCGCATTTAATTGAAAGATTTCTCTATCATTGGGCCTCATTTACCATCTCATTTGACTTCGCATATCTGTGAGTGTAATTATATCTACAATGAGTGGGTTCCCTTTAGGTTCCTCCCCTCCTTCTTCTGAAGAGTGGCCACCTTTGTTGGTTATATATTTAGCCTCATAGTGGTGTCGATGAGCTTTTCTTGGTGGAGGCTACCAATCACCATCATCATAGTCAAGCTTATTATTGATGTTGGCATATCTTACCATGTAGACCACCTTGAAGTCCATGGTGTCTTCTTCATCTTCCACCTCTTCTTCTTAAACTTGAATCTCCAATTGATGCCACCATTGGATATCTAGTTCATTATTTTGGATGAATACTTCTTGTACATGCAGGCTATGGTCAAAGTTGATATCCTCCATTGATGGGCTTGGAGAGTGATAGGATCCTATAGATGATTCTCCAAGGTGTTGACCATTGAGCCAGGCGTCATCATGAACCTTCTTTGGTACCTATTTTTGATGTTTCTTGTAGGATTGGGTGGATCTTCATTAAGCTGCATCGGATGTCATGCCTATTGAAAAATCTAGGATCCTTAATATGTGATTTTGAAGATGAAAAATATAATTGGCTAAATTATTGAATTCTTCCTTAAATATTTTAGATGTTAGTTTTGCCTATGAGTACTAACATTTAAGGTAAAATACACATCGCTCAAGACTGCTGAAGGCTTAAGAATGGGTAGAATAAGATGTGAAAGAGTCCGTAATTTGTATTTTCTTTGTTCTTCATTTTTTGAGTTTGGCCACAAAATAGTGTATGCAAATTGGGGACCATACACACACACACACATAAGGGGGTGTTTTTTTTTTTGTATATTAAGATTTTTAAAGATAAATCATACAGTATAGATTTCATTCATACTATACAATCTGTTATATGAGAATAGGCTTAATGGCTAATTGGAAAATTAGTTTTTGTGAACTAATTATATTGTACAATCTAGATCATACTATATGATTTGTTTTGATCTAAAAACCCTAGCCGCTAATTAATTTAAGTAAGATTTTTTAATTTAATTTTTGAACTAATTATATTGTATGATTTTAATCATATTGTACGATCATTTAAACTCATACTAAAAATTAATCCCCTATAACTAGGGAATTAAATTATGGTTAGTTAATGATTATTGTTTGTACTATATAATCATTAACATACCGTATGAAGAGTAGAGATGAAATTTTGTCATCCCATAGATCGTACTAGACGAAACCATGATTTTTTGTACTAATCATACGATACTATATTAATATCATACTCGTTGAACTACTTGAAATTAACTAACCGTACTATATGAAGTATATAATACGGGACAATTAATAGAGATGAGTTTTGGTCATCCCAGGATTTTCCCGTATAGATAAAATAGATTGTACTGGACGATCTCTAGATTGTGTTATACAAAGTGTTAAAAAAAAATGTGACCTGTTCGTTCTCCTTCATGTTGGATGAGACTAGTTTTGAACTGATTGTACTGTATGAACTTGGATAGTACTATACAAATAATGATGGCTAACTTGAATTTTTTAGGGTTTCTTGAAGCCTATTATAAAAAACTACGTTTTAAGTTTTTTTAAGAGGTGAAGAGAGGAACTTGTCTGAAGAAGAAACTCTGAGAGGGAGCTTTTCAAGAAAATCAAGGTTTGTGAGATGAAGGAGAAGGTGTACTAATCTTATTCTCAAATATAAAAAATATTTTAATTTTCCTAAATTAATCATAATTTAAGAAATTTTTTAATTTTCAAATTTTGTACTAATCGTATAGGATGATGTTGATCATCCTGGATGATTCAAGACAATCATTCCTAAATTAATCCCATGATTAGGATACTAATTATGGTAAAACATAATTTGATACGATCGTACATGATGATCGGATCATCCTAGATGACAAAGAATATGCCTTGTATGATAAGGGATTTCCTTCTATCGTACTAGACGAATACCATAATTTTTCAACTAATTGTCTAGGACAATATACCCATATTATACTGGACAACATAGAAGTGTATGGGATGATAAGACACCGCCAGGAAAAATATTAAATGAAGTTTAATACTATAATACTAATCATCTAGGATGATACTTGTATCGTACAAGATAATTAGCCTACTTCTCTTGAACTAATTGTACAGAACAATTCCATTCATCCTGGTTGAAAGGGCAGTTGCACATAATTGAAAATTAGGGCTTCTTTCGGAGGCACCAAATTTAAACTTTCTAATTGTATTTGAGATAATCTTTTACTGTGGAGTTGATCCAAGAGGGAGCTTAGAGGAGGAAGATGGAGATCTTGAGAGAGAGAAATCCTTATAAGGGGGAGTTTGTGAGGGAATCACAAAGGTTGCTCCAAGTAAGGTGTTCCTCGTCTTCTTCAAGTTGCTCTAATAGTTCCTTGGTGGCTCCAGGGAAATCATCTTTAGCATTAAATTCAGATTCTCTGCCTACTCCAAGAGGGAGTAAAAGGATTCTCAAGTTATCTTCCTTCATCAGGCAGGTGAAAAAGGATTAAAGATTCTCTGCCTAACCGTTTAATAGCATTTTATTTTTGCACATTTCTGTGATTTGTTTTGTGATTGAAAATTTTGATTGTAATGTTATCGTAAAATTATTTTTCTTCCGCATCTAAAGTTATTGTTTTTTTTTAACTCAAAAACTTTCACTCCTTGAAATTTGCATGTTGACTTTTTAATTTGTGTGTATTTTCTCAAAATTCATGCATTTCACCTTGGAATGCACATTAGTCTTACTACACGAAAAAATCATAGTTCATTCTAACTATTGTTGAGATTTCAAATGCAATAATGAAGCCCATTTTGTGATGCACATTTTGTGATGCACATCAATTTTCTAGATTTGAGTGTTGTTGCCAAGGGAGTCATGCTGGTCTCCTTGCATAATCTTAATTAAACAAATTGATAGTTTTTTTTGTATTAATGATGTATCAAACATAATGATGAAGTCTGTTGGACATCATTTGGTCAATGTCGTTAATTGTGAGAGTTTCCTCTTACGCGGATTCGATGTCCTGATTGTAATGATGTAGTATGTTTGAAATCAGAGGTCATTTGGTCTATTAAGTGATATGCCGCAGCGACACGTGCGCTGCTTAAATTGTCATTTTTTGTCTCAATTTTGCATTTTTTTATGTATAGTGGTCAACATTAGGGGTGTAAACCAGTTAAGTCGAGCTCAAGTCTGGGGGTGTTCGAGCTCGACTTGCGAGTCAAATACAAAGCTTGAACTTGAGTCGAACTCAAAAGTCAAGCTTGAGCTCGACTCGTGACACAAAAATGAGCTCTTCGAGCCGCTCATCGAGCTGCTCGATTTCAATTTCCCGCCGGCCATTTATAGTTTCCTGTCTGGTTTTCGGCCAACAAAAAAGGGCCCACATGGTCTGCTTATTTTTCAATTGTATAAAGAAGGTGTCCACTTGGTCGATGCTAAGTGGCCAACTGTCCAAGTCCAGTGTTACTTTTTCCAATGGATAAATGGGCTCTTCTGCTTTTTCACTTGTATAAAGCATTTAATGCCTTGATATTTGAAATCAATTAAGAATGAGATGAAAATTTAATAAAATTTGACATTAATATTTAATGTTTTTTCCCTTGACATTTGACACCCTTATTTAATTTATAAATATTTTTTTAAGATTTAAATTTAATAAAACTTATAATTATTTAAATTAAAAAAAACCCAAAAATTATTCTAGCGGACTCGCGAGTTGAGCCTCATCAAGCTCTAACTCGAGCTTGAGCTGGCTCGTGAGCCAACTCGGCTCACCTACACCTCTAGCCAACAGATAGTTAATTGCTGATTTTACCCAAATCCATTGATTCTTGATCCTAAAACAAATAATCAAAGCTATAGATGTATTTAGGCTTGGTGATAGATTTTTTAACCAAGGGAGGCTTTGATGAGTTCAAATTTAATGGGTTTGAACAAATATACTAATGTGCTTATTTTTCAAATTTCATTACATTTGAAGGTCATTTGGAACTTAAGATTTATCTACATAATTGACCTGGGATATTTGAAAATTTATACTACATCCATTTTAACTCACAAAATTAAATATAGCACATCAAAATTCTTAGAATTAAAAAAGTAATAGAGGAAAATTAAAACCTTCTTAAAATTCATTCAAAATGAAAATTAATTTAAAAATCAAGGAAAATCAATATTTAATTTAAATAAATAATTTAAAATATTTAAAAATGTCTAAAATAATTTTAAACACTTGTAATCAGCACTAGAGTTCATTTCTGATATTTGGGGACAATTTTAGGATGTTTGGAGTTAATTTGATACAAAAATAAGAAAACACCTCTAATTAAACAATTAAATAAATACATAATTTATTAAACTTAAATAATTCATAACTTGTTATAGAAAATCCAAATTTGAACAAAACTAAAAAAATATGGACTTACCTTTAGGTCTAGTATATATGAAAAATATAAAAACATCAAAATTCACTTTAAATAAAAATGTAATGTTTGGGTCAAACTTGATTAAAAAAATGCATCAAACTTGTAAAATTCATACTAATTTTTTAAAAAATCAAGTTCAATAAACTTAAAGACATTAGACTTATCTTTGGGTCTAGTATTTATAAAAAATTTAAATTCAAAAAAAAAAAATTGAAAATTAAAAAAATTAAGAGATGGACCCCAAATTTAATATATTAAAATAAAAAAAACCATTAAATCATTAATTCAAAGAAGTTAAATTAGTAAAAAAAAATATTAAATAAATAATCAACTTTCTTTTCATTGAAGTTTTTAGGCTAGACTACCTTGAGCAATAAGGCCACAAATCCTTAGGATGCCCTCAGTCCTCATGCTCATTGAGACAAAACTATGAATGGATTTTATAGCATGTAAACCCAAAAATATAAAATTAAATAAATTAATAAACAATAAATTAAATTCAAATAAAAATGATTAACAAAATATGTAGATATTACAACTTTCAGGCCCTTATACTTAATTCCTTTCAGGAGGACAAATGTGTATTGGATTGAGAAAGCTTTAAGGATCAAAACATATAATTAAAATGGAAGACTTCATGCTATCAATCTATGCTAGTCTTGTAGGATTGGTAGCAACAAATTTTTTGAGTCTAGGATATACTAATCAATAGCTTCTAACACTTAGAGGTTGTTGAACACTATTTTCTTTTAAACCTTATGTTAAATAACTTGAACAATTAAAACATCCTTAAAAGAAATTTAAAATCTCAAAATCATTAAAACTTAAACTTAAACCACCCTTTAAATACCTTGAATAAATAAACTCATTTATAGACAATTTTTAACTAATAAAGCCTAGGATTTATCCAAGCCACACAACATTTCTACACACACTTAGATGGTTTGCTAGGACAACCAACTCTAAGCTAGGCTAGGCCGGTGGTGTGATTTGTTTGCTAGGTACTTTTCTTGGAGAGTATCTTATATATGTTTATTTACTTTTAGCAATCTGGATGTCATACATTTTAAATTCATATTGATGTAGTTAGGCTCTTTAAGGAATGCATTAGAAGCTTCATGTTATTACACAACTACTGTACACTTTACGTGCTTTTATATTTCCTTTAAATTCCAGTAAGACTCAAAGTAGAATGTACCTAAGAATGATATATACATGTACAAGTCATTGTAAAAGTAAAATGTATATAGATCGAATTGTACAACATCTTGAGTTGTAAAAGATTTAAATACACTTGCTTATACACATACAAATATGGCTCCAAAAGGTGATATCATTGCCTTTAGAGGATACTCTATTTTCAAATTCCATAAAAGGCTTGGAGCTTGAAAACCATAAGCAAGTATATTTGAATCTATATATATGGTAGGATTAGAAATCTAGGTTTGTTGTGGAGGAGCCTGATTACCTTTCTTTTCTACAGAGTTTGAGCCTGCTGTAAATTTTCAAATCATTGAGTAAATAAATTACTTTTTATATTCAATCTTTCATTTATTACATTGCTTCATTCATTACAATTATATGGGTGGTAGTTTGCATTAATGGGTAAAATATTTTCGTGATTCCCATTAAAATTAGAAGCTATGAAGATAAAATTTAGCATGATGATCTTCCAATATACATTGCCCATATCCTCTTAAGAAGATGATATTTATATGATATGAGTGTAATCCATCATGGTCAAGAAAACATATATGCATTCATACATAAAAATAAAGCCATCAAATTCCTTCCTCTCATAGATGTAGAGAATACATCCTCCATATCCCCCCATAATACAACTTTTAATCTTCAACCGAAGCCTACTTCTAAGAAAGGTGCTAAGATACAACTGCTAGTCACAAAAAAATCCAATTAAGATTCTTTTTGTTGTAACTCTAGTCATATATTCTTCCTTTTTCATAATTCTAGTAACTTAAAAAAGAAAGTCAACTTTGAATATTATAAAATAATTCTTTTATCTTCCTTCCATCAAATGTTACTTGTAACAGAAGGCATACATGACTTTATTGACAATCACATACTTATTATAGTCTCCCCACTTCTCTTTAATTTTAGTGACAATTACACAAAAAAAAACAACAGTATGAATTTCCACATCTTCAACACTTTATATACCATGGACTTAGCAATAAATTCCCATATTTCTTCCTCACTATAGGATGTACCCCAGTTAACATATTGAGAAAAAATAAAAATTTAAGATATTATTTAAAAATTATTTTTTCCAAGAAAGTTTTGTCTTATTTGTAGTGTAAGTTTTATTAAACAATAAGAAAGAAGATAAATATAGAATACATATTGAAATTGAGGCAATGACTAAAATCATTATAAAATATGGTTCAATGATTAAATGATATGCTAGATTTAATCTCAAGAGCAATTTACCTTTTCTAAAATTGATTAAAAAATTAATTATCATCAAATTACGACTAGAGCTACAGATAAAATAAAATTACTTAGAAAACTCCTGTCTTTCATTATGAATGGATAGTCACACCATTTGTAATTTCTAATGCCTCAAGAAAATTAATTAAATTGATGAACATTATCCTCAAACCTTACATAAAATTTTTTATTTGTGGTGTATTTTGATAATATATTGATTTTTTTGCCCAAGTGATCAAGAATACTTGGAACATCTTTATTAAGATTTTAAAATATTTAGGAAAGAAAAGTTATACATCAATCTAAGATAGTATTTCATTGTATAATTTGAGGTGATTTTTCTAGGATTTATGATATCTACTTTTAGACTAAAACTTGATCCTTCGAAACCTTATGCAATCTTAGACTCTTGTCCACCTAATAGTTTTATTGAGGTTAGAAGCATCCATGGTTTTACCGTTATTTATAAGAGCATCGTTGAGAACTTATATATGCTTATCCATCAAATTATTAATATTAAAGATTTTCTATCATATGTAGGAGTTATATAATCTACACTTATTCAATCTAACTATTTTCCAAAAGACATTACTCCTCACTTGAATCTATCACTATCCACCTTCACAAACTAGAAATGGCTCTAATTTGGAGATTATAGCCATTGAGCTAGTAAAATATTACTTAAAGTTTAACTCTTGATTGTTCAGACAAATCAAGCTACAATTCTAATTGTAAGAGCCAAAACTAAAGCTAAACCAAGAGACCAAAGAAATGACTCATTTAAAAGATCCCAAGCTAAGGCCAAATTAAATAAAATTCAATTTACATTTTTGCCATTTTTATATCTTTCTAATATATAGAGTGTCAGAAAAAATGCTTTAGTCACACAATAATACAAGTTCAAATGTAATTTTTTTTCTCAAAATTCAGGAGAGCACACATAAGTATTATTGTGATGGCTGAAGAAAAGCCATAAAAAATATTTCATTTAAATATTAAAAAGGTGGTGATTAATAAATGATAGTGAAAGAGGTGAAAAATCAACTTGAGAGCCATTCATGCCTTTACATTAGAATAAAAGCTTTAAATACATTGTTGGAAAAACCCTAAAGCTTTAAACATCGAGTGTCCCTATTTTCCTTCTATTTGGTTTGTAATGTGGAAGTCCAAGATTCATGTAAATGCTGAAATAATGAGATGTAATGTAATGAAATATTTTTTTTAGCTTTTAAATGCAATTTCTAAAGAAGTTTATTCTCTACTCAACACCTCATAAAATCTCTCTCCTATCCTCCATTAGACCATAACCATCATCCAGTCCAAGCTATCCATAACCCAAACCCTCAAATCCACTCCAAGCCTTTCATTAATGATCTCATCCATGCCTATGTAACATCTACCTAGTCTTGTTCTTTGCTCCATAATTCCTTAAACCCTATAAAATTTAACCAATTATTTCATATCATAAGTTCACATACTAACATAACCCATCCAACATCATTTTTTTCCTTTTTAAAAACTCCAAACTTATTCCCCAAAGAGAATTATGAAAATCTGGCCAAATAAGCCCAATTTGGGCTAATGTAGTCTTTCTTACCACCATACCCCTCTAAACACCTCACCTTCATATTAAAACTCTAGATCACATCCTCACATTCTAACCAAACATTTATAATCATTTGTAATTATGAACCAACCAAAAGGCCTCTAGCCACCATCAATAAGCCTATCCTTCTTGATTCCAAAACAATAATCAATATATTTCTATATAGTATCCTTGCTAACTTCAACTTACACCCCATCACTAAACCTAACAAATAATTTTTCAATCAATGTTTAAACTAATGTGGCAACATGGCTATCAAAGTTGAAGTGGAACAATTGCTAGAGGCCAAATCAAGAATATGATTGTTGGCAAATTAGTGACTAAGATAAGAAATCTATTAAGATATTTATTTAGTATTTGCATTTGTTTTTAGTGTAATAGACTATGAATTTCTAATTTTATTAGTAGTTTTAATTATATTGTGAAATGTGAAATTCAAAGTATAAATATTTGAATTTTAAAAATTTAAATTTTTGAAAGTGTGAAATTTATTTTTTAAGGAATATTTACATCTTTAAATACAAAAGTTATTATTTATTTTTTTATTATTAAAATAATCAATTTGGAATCAACAGGGTTAGCTCCTCCTCCAAAAGGAGGAGTTGCAACTCTTGGTCATAAAGTGCTTCCACATCTTAGCACCCTTTCACACAAAGCTAGCCCCTCTTTCATTTAACCTCCATTGTGCAAATTTCAAATATAATTTTTTAATTATTTAAGCCCAATAGAATGAAGAAGTTGTTGTTGTTTTGTATGCAAGATTTAAAGTTTCTTTCAAAAATAGAAGGCTTAGTGACCAACCCTCGCTTGAAGAGATTTGATGATCTCTTTAACCATCAATTTTAGTGAATAGTAAGTGTATTGTATCCTAATTAAATTTAATATATATATATATATATATATAACTCTTCTATATTTACCCCTCACCATCCTGCCATCCCACACTCACTTCCTATCTAAATCCCCATAAAATTCCAACCAAAACCCTACCATAAAGTTGTTAGCCAAACTTACAATGAATTTGACGGCTCTAGCCCCCATTTAACTTACCAAAGCTCATAAGAATTTGATGACAAATATACATAATTATTTTTAAGCATTCCTTTTTCATTTCCATGTATTTTTAAGTTCTATAGCCCTCAAATTGAAGCCTTAAAAGTCTAAGTTCACTGGGTAGAATTTGACTAGATTTCTAAAACCCTTGCATATTAGCTTATCATTGCATGGAATGTGAAAATCACTCCATTGCAGCAACTTTAAAGGCTTACACATCATCCCTAATATATTTTAGAAGAATCATAAAACCAAATCAATTACAATTCAACATCATAAACCCTTGGTTGGCACCAAGGGTTTAGCCCTTGATGGGTTAGAGATTTGTTCCTAAGAAGCTTCCACAATTTTTGAGGGATGATGGGTAAGGCTTGGAAAGGTTTGGCAAGAAATGATGTTCAAATTTTATGTAAAGAGAAAGTGATACATAAATGTGTTAGAGTTCGAATCAAATTTTAACAGGAAAACTATAGGCTTTTTGGGCTTCAATTAGTGGGAGGACTTAAAAAATATTTGGAGATGGAAGATGAGTGTCTTACAAATAATTTAGGAGATTTTTTAGTAAATACTAATGAGTTTTGATGGATCAAATTGGGGGCTAGAATACAACTCGGTCAAATTAAAGCTAGGTTTGGCCCACATGTTTAAGTAAGGTTATGGATGGGATTTTATTAGGAGAATGCTAGGTAATAAGTGTGAACTAGTGAGGCGTGACTGTTGAAGAATTCTATAATTAAATAAATAAATACATAAAGATAGTGTACACTTACTACTCACTAACTTTGCATGATTGAATAGCTCACAAAACCTATTTAAGTAAGAGCTAGCCACCGGTTAGAGAGGGATTCCAAAGGAGAGAGCTCTAGAGAAGTTCTTTAGGGTTGAGAGAGGAAGGAGAAGGTGAGCGTTGTGAGGGAGAAGAGGTGTGAGGTAGATACACGGTTGCTCCGTACTTGCTGCATCTTGCTCCTCCTGTGGCCCTAGAAGAATTTGAGGGAGGATCTCCAAGGGAAAGGCTCGTCTACATCCGTGACCTCGAGGTTTCATGC
>NW_021318533.1:874457-895837 GCF_001605985.2 Dendrobium catenatum
ATTAAAGATGCAAAAGATCTAAAGTGTTCGTCTTCACCCTTTATTTATAAGGATCTATTGACTACAGAAAAGGCTAAACAAATAAAAAATTAAAAATACTTTGAATAATGACTCAAAATAACGTGCCTTAAACCCACGTTACATCCTATCTTGCTTGATAGATGATTGCTCATATCTATCATATTTCTTTGTCTTTGGCGAGCAGGTGAGGGTGAGCCTATTAGCAAGTATTGAGCACAGATTTAAGCTTATTCATGATTAAACTATATTTAATATAATTTAACATAATTATAATTTACAATTAAATTATAATCATCATAATCATAAATTAAATTATAATTAATATAGTAGTTATAATTTAACTTATATAATTATCATCAAATTATGATTATCATAAATATCAAATAAAAAAAGTTAAAATAATGACAAAATTAAAACAAATTACAATTACTCTTAGTTATAATTTTCATATTATAAACTAAATAAAAAAAAAAGATCATCATAATTGTAATTAATTTAATCTCAATGATAATTTACAGTTAACATATTCAAAACTTACATAATTATAACGTAGTTATATTAATATGATAATATTAATATTAACTAAATAGTAGGAACAAAGGTTGTAGCTAACTAATATATTGAGGTCATCAACAACCTATGGTGGAGCTCCAAATCGCCTTGGAGCAGAAGGGCAAGTGCATTTAGGTTGTGAGGATGAAAAGCTCCATGGCTTGTTGACTATGATGGGTGAGTTTAAACCCTTTTGAATAGATTCTTTCCTATAACTAGGGTGACTATCCCTTGATGGAGGGTGAGTTACTAATTGATTGATCTTTAAAGGCCCTCAGGTAATCCACAAGGACCCTTAAATGTCCTTGCAAGGGGTGACTCCCTTCTTAGTCCCTTGTCAAGTTAGGTCTTGTGATCATTGGGCAAGCACCTGTTTGGGCTCACAAGGTCCATCTAGTATGACACATCTGAGTACTTGTGAAAAATATTTGAAAAGACTTATACAAGGGTACATTTGAAAATCTTTTGAAATTTAATTGCATCAATTATAAGAAATCATCAAATTTTCTTTGAAAAATATTAATGAAAGATTCATACAACTTTAAGAAAAACCTTACGATAAATTTTCAAAATATTTACGCTTTTGTTGTATACAACTTATTTGCACTTAGGAAATGCTGAATAATTATAACATTTATCTATTGTTTTTAGTTAAACTCATCACATTAATTACGAGCATCACATAAGAAATTAGGTATTGGAAATTTCTAAAGCAAACATGATATTGCTGGATAAATTTGAGTCGACCCCTTTTTTTTTTTTTGCCTTGGAATGGACGGGGATACGAAAATACTTAAAGTATCATACTTTAATATTTTTTTAGATTTATGAAAACTTTATATTTCCGCTGAATATGTCAAAATTTATAAATACATTACGAGTTCACATAAGAAATTAGGTATTGGAAATTTCTAAAGCAAACATGATGTCGCTGGATAAATTTGCGTCGACCTTTTTTTTTTTTGGCCTTGGAATGGGCGGGGATACGAAAATGCGAAGAGGAACAGCTGCGAGAAATAAAGGATTTGTTTGACACAATTTTTATAACTTTTTTAAAACATTTTTAAGGTATAAAAAATTTCTTAAAAATAGTGAAAAAAATATCAACAAAAAAATCATCTCAAATGAAACCTAAAATTTCATTTGAGAGACCTCTCTTACTTCTTGACTTTTTAGTCCGTCATAATTTATATTTGACTACTATTATTTTGTTGTACTAGAAAGTAAAGAAATTATTCTAAACAAAGCATAAGGCAGTGAATACTGATTATTAGAATAGTTTATTTGATCAGAGTGGCAAACAGGTCAACCTTAATCAGAATGTGGATTAAATTTTAAAAATGGATCATCCAGATGGAGGGCCAAGCCGTTTAATGGCCTACGGTTTAATCCTACAAGCAGTGGTAGAATCGTAAATCACGCTCAAACAAATGGTTAATCAACAACGTCAACTCGTAATTAGCTCGTGCCTTTAATTCTTTTGCTAAGAATTATGTACTCCGGGTGTTGACAACAAATTATGCAGTCGTGTGGAAGCTGGAACTTTATGGGTTGGGTTATTGAACTCCAGTAATTTTTTTCTTGTTTTGAGGTCATATCATTTGACGTACAATATAATTTTCATATAAGATAAGAATATATAAATAAAGCATACTTAAAGTATCATACTTTAATATTTTTTTAGAATATTATATTCCAAGTGTAAATTTTCAGTTGGTTGATTTATGAAAATTTTATATTTCCGCTGAATATGTCAAAATTTATAAATATATGACGATCTGTAAAATTTGATGACTTTTTTTGCACATCTTAATTTATTAAACTGAAATCATAATCAAAGCCACCTGACTGAAATTTGAATGTGGCTACTGTAATCAAGCAAAAGTTTAAATTAAGCACTGATCATCGAGCATTCATAAGATCTTAAGCTGATTTGATTTGGCTTAACCAAAATTTAAACTAATATTTAATTTTTATTTCTTATATTATATACTCGCCTATAACTTCATAGAAATTTAACAAATAACCCAACAGAACATGACAAGAACTCAGCATCTGGAGGGGCCCACATGATGAACTTTCCTAGATGATATGTGCGGACTCGCCAAAACATTCAACATGTGCTACTCGCCCAAGCATACTCAGGAGCTCACCGTAGACCATGAGCTATGCGCCAAGCCAACAATTCAACACCCACCATGTGCTTGGATACCGCATTGGTCGCTAGTTCTCTGCGGTGCGACCACGCCCACATACAAACTTAGCAATAGGAAAGCGGCAACCTGACGAGCCCTCAACTCTCGTTACCTTGATTGGCTGATCGCTAAACATGCTTTGTCCAAAATTACATATCATTGGCCTTCTCACATAGGTGATCCAAGGCTAGCACAAGCCACCAGCAGCTTCAAGAGCATCCAAGCACTCCTCAGAACTCACTCGTAGACTCGCCCACTCTTACTTGGCACTAATAGCTCCCCCACACCACAGGAGCTCGTTGAGTGCATACTCAACACTATTGAGCTTGCCCATAGACAAAATAACCCCCATTCTCCCTCAGCCTATTAGGGGACGACACATGTCTATTGTAATGCAATATTGTATGCGTGTATCAAGCATTATACTTCTTACATTTTCTTTCATGTAACCCTCAAAACCCTATAAATAAAGGGTGATGAACAATTTGTGGAACTTATATTGTCCTTTTAACTGATATAGTTGATACTATGTTAGTTTGAGACCTATATAACTCTTTGAAGCAATCTATAACATTTTCCTCTATTTTTGCAACTCTCTATTTTCATAGATCCTAGCTCTTGCTAGTAAAGTCAAGTGTATTTCACAAACAATTTGTATGATTTTTTTTGATTGATTTGAAGTAATTAATGCAGTGTAAAGTTTATAAATGGTGACGACCAGTGGGGGCCAACAGCGATTGTGGCTAGTTACAATCGACAATGGGTGGTGGCTGTGGTAGTGGTGGTTGGCGACAAGTGGCTACGACGATCGGAGGTGGCGGGGGTGAACGACGACCATAGGTGGCGGGGGTCGATGACGGCCGCGATGGTAGTGGTGGCCAACGACTAGTGGTGGTGGCCTGGAACAACCGTTGACAGTAGTGGTGGCCTACGATAGTTGTAGAGACTGACAGCTATGGTAAATGGTGGTGGTGGCAATGGTTATCGACAGTGACATGAAGGTGGCTGTGGCAGTCGGTGGTGGCCGACAGGTGGTGGCTTACAGGCGGTCAGTGGCAGTAAAGTGAGCTTGCTTGTTGTGTAAATCATTCTCACTTAAAATTGGACAAATTTGATTTACTTCAAAAATGAACTAAAATGATTTACACTATATTTATTTTACTTTGCACCACTATGTATTCCAACTAAACTCCAAAATTTTTAGAACCCTTACATTACTTTGTATTCCAACCAGATAGCACCTTAATTCAAAAGAATTTGACTGGATTTTTCACTGCTAAAAAACCTAGAAGCGCTCACAAGCTCTGTTAAAGATAAGGCAAGAACTAGACGAGCCAGTAAGAAGCTTTACAATGACATTCTAAAAAGAAATGCTAAAAGTGACAGACTTATAACCTGTAGTTGCCCAAGTTACACTGACCCAAGGATTGAGAGAGGGTCGATTCATACACACTCCTAACTTGCAACAGATGAAGACTCACGAAACTATGGAGCTAACCAACAATCATGTGATCACTGAAGGTCACGTAAGAGAAAGAACTCATCTAATGGATAGGAGAGACAAGAGACCAAATATAGTGTGTGAGATCATTACTGCCCTAGATATGTGTTGCCTCATAAATGCTATATCAAAAGAATAAAAAATTCATTGATTTAAATGGCTCAATATAGGCTGCCATGGACATGTGTCGTCACATGACTTGCTAGAGGGTGCAGCCTTTGATGATCTAGCTCTAGGGTGCTTTTGATAGTGGCAAGTTGATTCAAGCAACTACGTTTGGGTGAGTCCATAAACTAGTGTTGAGATGAGAGCGCTTGGAACGAACAAGTTTACTGAGGTTGCCGACGACCTATGTTGAAGTGCTTGAGTTGCCCTAGAAGGGTGAGGCAAGTGTGCTATTATTGGAGGAAAATGGAGATCTAAGTAGGATGACGGTAGAAAGATGAGTAGAAGGCCACATTAGCAAGTGATTTATTATAATTAAATTAGATATGCATGAGTGAGGATACGTGTGTTGGAAGAGACTGAGTGATCATGGAAAACATTTAATCATGCCGCAGGTGCCGATTTGATTGCTTAGGGAGAAACCTGAACTGCCCTCTATGAGAGTAAATACCACATGTTGATCATTTAGGCAACTTCTCTTGTGCATTGCAAGTGATTAGCTCACCTTGCCCATCGAGCGAGTTTTCCCATGTTACCCACTGGGGGTTAGCTCCTTCATCACATCTCGCCAAGTACTTGCTACACACCTATAAAGATATATGCAAATAAACAACTACAATATTTTTTCTGGAAAAAAACAAGTATATTAGGAGAATTTAAGAGTTGTTGGGTGGTTGATTTTGAATAGATTTTGTGAAGCCTTAATATTTTAAGGATGACTTATCTTAATAGTGTAAGAACTAAGGCATTAGATCTAAATCAATGAAGAGAGCAGTGTAAAAATAATAAATTAAAACAAAATATACAAAAGAAAAAAATTGAAGATATATAATCTCATAAAAAAAGGGGCTGTTCTAGTTCACCTGAGTAAGGAATAATCACCAATCTTTTCCTAAGAGAAAGAAAACTTTCCCAATATGATTGTTAAACCTTTTAAGTACCATTTTTATTACAGATTTCACAATATTCATACAAATTACAATATGATTGTTAAAAAGGCGAAGACAAGGAATCGAAGTGATGATCAAACTGCAATATAGATATCTTGGAGCTTGCTCTTGGCTTACAATGTCTATTTTTTAAATTCAAACTTTAACTCCGTTGAATGCTATTATTGGAGGATGAAACACCCGTCTAAAGTCTAAAAATATGGTTAGTCATGTTTATTTTGATTTGGACTCTGATTAATTAGCAAAGTTAGGTGTTAATAGTGATGTGATACTATGGGTTCCCAATTGGGAAAAAATTATAACTCAAATAAATTTAGCATTTTCAGGAATAAAATATGCTGACCTGTAAGCTACAAAGCCAACCAGAAACTGTAATTAAAAAATAAGTACAGAAAACTAAAAAACTACCATCTTTAAAGACTTGGCAAGCACTAGATGTTTTTTTTTTTTTCTTCAGATCACATTGCTTATGAGTGCGATAAATATCATTAAATATGGAAAGCTTGCAATTACGGCAAGAAAAAGAATAAATGTCAAAAATACTTGCCGATTAATTGCACAAATCTTTCCGCAATGTCATGATGTTTGTTGCACTTGTAGATGTCATATAAGGACTTGAGTGCTGCGTGCACCATTGCTTTCTTCGGCAAATATGGAGCATACTCATCAGATTGGTCAACCGTGCTCGATGAGGATTGATCTTGACTTTCCACTAAAGATGAGCACAGAAACTTGAGCCAGCCCTCAAAAAAATACGCTTTCTGTACCATATTACAGAAATAATTAAAAAACACAGTAGAAGTAAATTTCAGATATAATATCAATATCAATGAACAGAGGGAGTGACAAATTTGCATGAATTGCTGTTTAAGACACTGTTGCCTGATGAATTATAGGGGTGGACATATTTTTGTTGAACTGAATGAGTAACCAAATTCAATGGACTCGACAAAATTATATTGAATGCATGGTTGTTCTCTGAAATCAAACGCAGCAATAAGTGCACTTGACTAGCATACTCAAAATTGGTGTGGCTTGACATCAGGAGTTCCCCATTAACCCATTAACCAGCTTTATGCAAACATCAAATTTGTAACCCTAAACTAATTAATTAAACCTGATGCCAAAATCAAACCATCATTACAGCAAACCAAAATGAACCGACATGCTCGGTCCAATTTCACCTAGGTTTTCAATTTAGGAACATTAATCTTTGGGAATTGATTTTTCAGTTTTGCTTCAATTCAATTTGGTTTGATTTGGGATTCCAACAATTTATTTCCATTTGGTTTGACAGGTTTGCTCTAAATTGATAGTTCAATAAAGAGCCTATAGGTCCATAAATATAGGAGAAATGTTCTGATTCAACCAGGTTAACTGGACAAGGCTAGGTAATAGAAGAATAGGATATATGATTATTTCCAACATGCTTAAGTCAAATCATTTGGTTTATTTCAATTTTACAGAACTTCAAAACCAAACTAAAATAAGTTTCTTCAAACAAAAATTCAAAACTAACAAACTAAACCAAACCAACTGGATTTTTCCACTACGAAAAGTGTGCAATCACTCCAATAAAATGTGCAATCATTCGAAAGTATGCGAACTTTCTTTCAAACTCAAACTCAAACATACAGGCATGCTTTTAAATGGGCCACCATGCCTAGAAGCCAAGGTCTTTCTTCTCTAGCTTTTCAAGTTAATTGCCCTCATTGTACTCATTTAATTTTATCGTTATAAAGTTTCACCATAAAAAAATATGTTAGTTATAGTTCCTTTGCTGCTTTTGTATTTGGTTCTTATGCTATTTAGGGACACTCGATGCAATATTCCATTTTGTACTTCATTTCTATGAAAAACAAATATATGTATCCAATGATTGTGCTTGTGACTCTTGCTAATGTAGGGTCTGAGGGGTTAATGTATGCAACTGTAACCCGGTGTTTGCAAAGAGGTTGTTTTCAGAACTCTGATTTTGGAATCTCTAGAATATATTAGAAGCAAATTAACGAATTCTCTAATTTAACCACTGTTCCAAACAAATCCTTTGCCCGCTTAAATTTTTCATTTACAGTAAGTTTATATATGAGGAGGCACCACCAATTTGACGTGGCGTACATTGTGGTGGGACCAACAATGTGGCGGTGTTGACCCCTATACCTTAAACCACACGAGAAGGGATCCCAATTGTTGAACAAAACGTTATGTACTTTGGCGCCATATATCACTTGAAGGGCCAAATGACATCCGAATGTCAAATGGATGGTACCGTTGCGATTAGGATATTGAATTCTGCTAGGTCGAGGCCCCTCGTAATTGAATCGGATGAGATTGGTCAAAAGAGACGACCGACACCCAAAATTAAAGTTTGAGGCTGATCAAACGATGTCGGATTAACAAACGGACTTCGTCATTGTGTTCAGAACATTGCAAATACTCAAAAAACTGTATTTTATTTGTTCAATTTGGAACATCCTAATGAGTGGCATGAATTTCGAGACAACTCGTATTTCGAGGAAATCAGGCCTCGACGTCGCTTAGATAATGTCCGATCATGAAACGGACTATGTCATCACGTCCGGAACATTCTCGACATTCAAAATATACATCTTTAGAAATATGGAAGTAGTTTAGCCCGAGGGACTATTTTGTGTGTGGAAATGCCATTCCTAGAGTTAAAATTACGCATAATTGAAAATTCATTAATGATGGAAATAGATTCTACAACCAATTCTTGAAATCGTTTGAAGTATAGACTCATGAAGCACTTCACGTAAAACAATCCCTTCAATAAGATGAACTCTTATAAGATACATAACTATAGACTTTCCAGATACAAGCAAATTCTACTAAAGTTGACTGAATAAAAAGATTTCTTTCCATAAATATATCCTTGCAAATAACATAATTCCAACCCCAAAAAACAGTTAGATAATTAATGCACTAAAAAATATGGTTTCAAAAGGAAATTTACAAGATGGAATATCTACATATGCATGAATAGGTATATTGTATGTCTAGAAAAGATTCTGAAGAGAGTTGAGATCACCTTGAGAAGAAAATCTTTAAGAAGCGGACCATCCTCTAATGAAACAAATCCAAGGACATGTAAGGTGGTCAGATTCAACTGAAAAAAAAAATTACACATGAATAAATAAATTAAAAAGAAAAATTTTCATTAATAAAAACACCTACATCAAGATCATGCTTTCAGCCAGACCTGCTTCTCAAGATTGTCCTTGTATTTGAAACTTGATGGCATCACTGAGTGGTGTGAACCTAAAGATTCTAGTACCTGCTCCAGCCCTTGAACGACATCAGAAAATGAGCTTCCATAATCTGCATATTTTCCCCACATACCTAAACCCTCAGCAACTAAAATTACCTAATGTAGCGCAGCAAACAATATGAGCTAGAAAATGACTCTTAAAACAAGTTCGTAATCCTTTAAAATAATGGCATACACTTGGGGTGAGCGATAAATCATAAAGTTTGAAAACCTTTGGACTCAAATAATTATAACAAAAATGAAAATTCAAAATTTATTTTTACATCAATTCCACTGGTTCCAAAAAACATACTCCGAAAGAGACGCAGTGATAAAACAGTGAAGTAAACATAAGCTCCATTAGTCACTGATCAATAACGATGGATATTACTTAGATGATTCCATGAATTCGAAGGTACATTAAAGAGCTCAAATGGAAGTAGTAATGTAAGAACCAACTGTTTGGTTGTTTTGATGACTTACGAAGTGTTAAAGCCCTACGCAGAAGAAAATGAAAGCCTTTTTCATTTATCTTTCTTTTTTTTTTCTTTTTTTTTTAATAAATTTGTTGTTAATTGTTCATGTTAATAGAAATAGGTACTGTTCACATTTTAAGATGCACTCACACTGAAGAGAAAAAGGCCTGTTGGGTGTTTACGATTATTTAGGTTTAGAACTCGATTTTGGAGGAGGTTCCTTTGAGGCGCAAGGAAGGTTAACTTAAATTGTGAAAGAAGTTTCAGAGCTTAAGATTTCTGTTTTGGATTTTAATTTAAAATGTGGAGATTGTGGAGAAATTTTTGTAGAAGAAGTGGATATTATTTAGTTTTTGTGGAGTTATTTTCGAGAGAGAATCATGGGGTCAGGTCGCTTTACTCAATGCACGAACAGTAGTTTTACCATTCACGTGGACAAAATGTTCTATCCTAGAAAAGTTACCTTACTATTCCATGAAAAAGTAATTTTGTTGTTCAAATTATTGTTCATGAGCAATAATTTAATTGTTTTGCTTGAATGTAAGAAAGGGAGGCATCGTTGGGAAGGTAGAGGATGTATTAATTTTTGGGAAAAAAAACAGAGAAATACCTTTATTCCTAAATTATCCTGCTCATGAAAGATCCAAATCCATACTTTGATATTAATTTTACGCATGATCGTGAAATAAAAAACATATATAACATGAAGTGGTTAATAAAAGTAATGACAAAAACATGCCTTATATTTGAACAAGGATATTACCCTTTTTTTTTTGAAATAATTCAAATCTTACGCCTATTGAGGCATTAAAAGCCCAAAACTCATTAGTTAGGGCCCATGCATACAAAACAAGAATTTTATTCATGTCATTAAAACTTGCTCTACATATGCTACAATAAATTTTTTTAAAGATTAAAAAGAAATAAACAATTGCAAACAAATAATGTTAGACAACTTTTCTTTCATTGCAATTACATAGAAATTACCAATTCATTTATGCTCATCAAAAAACTTTCATGGCTCATGTTCCCTTGTAAGTTTAAAGACACTTGAAGCAAATGCAATGGGTCTTTTTTATACAAATGTACGATTTATAAATGAATCACATGTTCATTTCTCTTTTTATGCTATACATGCCTTTCCTCTTACTTGCAAAAGCACACATAAGAATATCAATCATGTATTTCTCTAAGGAAACATACAAGTGGTTAGTTTAAGAATGATTTACATAAAGCATCTCTAATAATAATATAAGTAATAAATGTATGTGCATGTTGACGCGAGAGTATCACATGAAAAAGGAGGCTCTTATGAGCCATGGAAAAGGAGGCTCTTATGAGCTATGGAAAAGAATGGTTCCTATGAACCAATGAAAAGGAAATGGCCAAATTATATGTACCTGATCAGTTACAAGTGATACTCATGAGACGGGTGTTATAGTTATATATATTAAACTGTTATGAATGTTTCATACACATGTTATATGCATTTGAGATTATCACTTGAGGCATGATGTTTTAAAAAGGAAGAAAGGAAAGGTTATGGAAGGATTAAGCATTTGAAAGTTGAGGTAAATGTATGCTTTTCTTTGAGCACAACTTGTTATATGATTGATGATTCTTTTGCTAAAATTCCCAAAGCATGTTATAGTTTTTCTCTCTTGATTCTAAGTTTATTTGAATTTCCATTCTCACCTATTGAGTATAAGACTCACCCTCGTTGTGGGAACACTTTTCAGGAGAATCTAGGAAAGGGTAAATGGCAGACCAACCACCGCGCACTTATCGTCGTAGGGAGACGACAAGCGGCAGGTTCTTTTGATGTTTTGTTATTTTTGTTGATAGATGATGGTATGTATAGATTTTTGAGAGGGTTAATTGTGATTTGGAATCCATTCTATTGGAAGAACTTTTTATGTAATCATCTCTTTTGAAAGGTAAATGAAATAGAAAAATCTTATTTTGAATTACTTTAATGGCTCTTTCATTCTTGTAGTAAAGATGTTAATTTTCATTTTGGAGGATTTAATGATATTCATTGTTAACTTGTCTCTTTTCCCGTCCGACCTCTGTTCCCGCCTCGCACTTGCGAGTTCACCGGGCCGGGTCGTGATACTGTTCACATTTTAAGATGCACTCACACTGAAGAGAAAAAGGCCTGTTGGGTGTTTATGATTATTTAGGTTTAGAACTCGATTTTGGAGGAGGTTCCTTTGAGGCACAAGGAAGGTTAACTTAAATTGTGAAAGAAGTTTCAGAGCTTAAGATTTCTGTTTTGGATTTTAATTTAAACTGTGGAGAAATTTTTGTAGAAGAAGTGGATATTATTTAGTTTTTGTGGAGTTATTTTCGAGAAAGAATCATGGGGTCAGGTCGCTTTACTCAATGCACGAACAGTATTTTTACCATTCACGTGGACAAAATGTTCTATCCTAGAAAAATTACCTTACTATTCCATGAAAAAGTAATTTTGTTGTTCAAATTATTGTTCATGAGCAATAATTTTATTGTTTTGCTTGAATGTAAGAAAGGGAGGCATCGTTGGGAAGGTAGAGGATGTATTAATTTTTGGAAAAAAAAAAAAACAGAGAAATATTTTTATTCCTAAATTATCCTGCTCATGAAAGATCCAAATCCATACTTTGATATTAATTTTACGAATGATCGTGAAATAAAAAACATATATAACATGACGTGGTTAATAAAAGTAATGACAAAAACATGCCTTATATTTGAACAAGGATATTACCCTTTTTTTTTTAAATAATTCAAATCTCACGCCTATTGAGGCATTAAAAGCCCAAAAGTCATTAGTTAGGGCCCATGCATACACAACAAGAATTTTAGTCATGTCATTAAAACTTGCTCTACATATGCTACAATAAATTTTTTTAAAGATTAAAAAGAAATAAACAATTGCAAACATTAAAAGGAAAAAGCAAAAAGGATATGCATGCAAAATTACAAGAATTCACCCCTGTATGGTACTGGCTGGGGAAGCAACGTACCCGTGCACAAAAAGGAATAGGTTATGAAAAAGGAAAATAAAAAATAAAAATGGTTGTACCTTTAGGTATATTTAGACGATGCTCCTGTATGAATTAAATGAGAAAAGGAATAAATATTAAAGTTTTACAATGTTTTGAAGGAAAAAGACCTGATATGTATAAATGATTGAAATGAATGAAATAAAGTTAAGAAAAGATAAGATGCATATTAAATATTATATGTATATTGTAAATAAAGAATACTCATGTAGATTGTTTTAACAGTTACCCACAGAGTTTACTTTGTAAACTCATTTCACTAATTAATTGTTTCAGATAAGTCTCCAAAGATTTAGAAATAGTAGAAAAAGAAGAGTTCGTCTATAGAAGACGACGTGAATAAGAGGTAATTTATGATTTGAGATAAATATTAAATATTTGAGGAATTTTGTTAGTGGCTCTTCGAATAAAAGAAAAGAGAATTTGATGTTTTAATGTTATTAATTTTATGAACTGAAATAATTAGATCCTACTGTCCGACATTTAGTTCGCGCCTCGTTAAATCGAGCATTCGGGTCGGGTCGTGACATGTATATTAAGAGATGTAATCTTCAATAATCAATGCAGAGATTGATCTTCCACATAAAATTCTTCAATACAAGTTCAGAAAGAATCAGGGAGACAAAAAAAGGTCATTTGTTCCTAAATATATGTTGACTATATTTTAGTCTACATTGAAACCTCAAAAGAAATAAAGTTAAAAAAAAAAATCCTCTCAGTGAACTGATACATAAGGAAATTTTATTACTTGTTATGTTATGGTCAAAATGTACATGTAGTAAATGATAAGTTCCGATAGCAAGCAACATAGTGCTAGACAAAAAATACTTATGCTAATGTCAAGTTGTCAATCACGTTAGTTCTTAATATGTAGGCTACTTTGCTATATCGAATCTTCAGGTGAATATAGCTATTTTCAAAATGATATGAGCAAACTCATTTCTACAAACTATCTATGGATAAATTACTTTATGTAAAATTTTAAACATTTAGAGTGTTTTGTTCTTACATCACCTATCACAAGTTCATAAGTGTCAACTGGTCCATATTTGGATTTAGGTCGAAGTGGTAGGCCATGTTATTATTTTTTGAAGCTTGCTTCATAAGCAAATGACAACTATATGGCCTAATTAACATCATGCATGCTGGCTTTGAAAAACCCTCCCAAATCAATAATTTCAAACGATCCATAAATCGATTCAGGTCAAAGTGGTAGGTCATGTTATTTTTTTTAGAAGCTTGCTTCAAGGACAACTATATGACCTAATAAACATCATGCATGCTGGCTTTGAAAAACTCCCCCGAATCAAATTACTTATATATCTTGATACTTTAAAAGCAATCCCATTATCTAAAATAACATGGCTACACCAAATTGTCGGTAATTTTGAGCTCCAAAAATTCGCACTCTAGCTTTGAGCTCCAAAAATTCACTCTAGCCTCTCTCTGCATTTGGTAGAGTTTAAATGAAATATTTTGGGTCAAAATTTTAGAAATCAAATAGATTTAGGATAAAAGATACTACCCAGAAATTTCACCTTAATTTTACTAAGACTTTATGATCTAGTTGTAGTTCTATGGTTCATTACTCCTCTCGATTAGAAGAGAGAACATTTGTTGACGCTTATTTTCGTGTCGACCCGACCTCGATCGAGCCCGACTAGGCTCGATCGTGCTCGATCGACCCAATTGACCGTCGTCGAGGCAAAATCGACTCAAATTGGACCCCGATTTGATTAAATTAATTTTTTTAGTCAAATTAAATCAAATTTAATTCAATTAAAATCAAATCAAACTACATCGAACACCGTCCAGCGTCGTTGAGACCAATTCGACGTAATTCGACACATTTCGGCGCCGATTCGAGTTTAATTTCATCAAATTAACTCGATCGGACCCAAATCGACCCAAATCGATCCAAGTTGGGCTCGATTTCGGACTCAATTTCAGCCTTAATTTGTTAATTTAGGTTGAATTCGACTTTCAAAACATCTTTTTGAGATCTAGGGCTGAGATTGAGCTTCAAATCCCACCCAATTTCAAAATAATTGAGCAGAAAATCTACTCAAGCAGATTTTTCTCTCGTTTCTCGCAACGAGGGGAGATGGGACAATTCGGGCAGCTCTACGCGGTAGGCGTGCGTCTCCAAGTGAACGAAATAGATGGGGGGAGCGGCATTAGGCTCCCCCGTTGTTTTTCGTTTGTTCGCCCGTCCCGATCCAGAAAAAACGAGCGAGAGAGAGAGGTAAAGAGCGGGAGACAGAGGGGATTTCCGCACCCAGGCCTTCGTTCGGCTCGCCCCTCGCGCGCGACACCTTCGGCCGAACCTCCAGGTGGTGTCGTCGCTCTCTCTGCTGCCCGTCGCCCTTCTTCCAGCGAGCCAAAGCCGCAGGTGTGCGGCTCTCTTAAGTGAAGGAAGAGGTGGAGTTGAGAATCTGAGCCCTTCTTCTCACTCCAAGGAAGCAAATCAAAAGTTGAGACAGCCATTCACTTCCTTTCTCAAAGATTAACAAAGTTAGTGGCTTTTTCTTCCTTCCTCTCTCAACTCCGGCAAGTTCGTAGCAAGTTGGAAGCTGTCAGAGACTTCCAAACAGCAAAAGAAGGTTCCTAAATCTCCCAAACAGCGATTTGGGGCCTTCAAAGCGCCTTGGACAGCAGCGGCGAGTTCCGGAGCGGCTTGGGTACAGCGCTTTGGAGCTGAATCGGAGCTTGGAGCGACTTTTGGAGGCTTGGAGGGGACCTTTCGGAACAGCAGCTTAGACAGAAATTTGAGCCGCTTAGGACAATACCGGGAGATGGTATACCACTAAAGACTTAGGACTTGGAGCTTGAATCGGAGCTTGAAAACCGAGTGATTTTGCCGCCAAATGGCACCACGATAATACCGGTTTTATGCCAGAGCAATACGGTTCCTTATTGGCATCAAATCTTGAGATATGAATCAATAGGATATGATTAATGGCACAAAAACCTCTGTTAGTAAGGTGGATTTGAATTTTTCCCCCTTAGGCAAACATCCAACAGTCTACAAGGTCCCTTGGACGAAGCAACCCATGGCTGCCGACAAGGATCCTTCTCTGTCAGGTTTCGTCGACTACCCTCCTCTTGACTAAGTTAAGACCAGGGACTCACGATGGCCGGGACGACGGAACCAGTGGGATTTGAATCAGGTCTATCATCCATTCCTCCACATGCGCTTTAGTGCAAGTGGGCAATTTCTATTTTAAGTATCAAATCTCTAAATCTTCAATTACCAAATCCAATACCCAATGCTGCTAACTTAATATCCAAATACACCGTATTATTACGTATCTAATGACGACTAGCCTTATCGAAAGTTCCTCTCGTGAATCGAGAGGGGTAATTATTATAGGGGCTTGCGCCTATTGGAAAGCAGAACTCAGATCATAAGTCCGCAAATGAGGCGAATTCTCTGGGTAGTGTTTATCTACAACCATCTGCCTCTCGCAAAAGTTTACCCGGATTAACTCCCCTCGCCAAAAGAAAAAGCAAAAAGCAGGCAATCAGTTGCGCGGCGAGGAGGCCGGGGCCGAATTTTTCGGACGCCACATACGGCATGCTCATCCTTTAGGGATGATAAATGGCATGCTAAACTTTGGGGAGACCAAGATCAATTGGGGATGCTCTTGAAGAATCGGAGCTTGTCCATCGAGGGGGGGAGAAAAGAAATGTGGTATCCAAGGGGATGCTGGGGTATTTTCTAGATCAAAGGCTGGGGGTGTTCGCTCAAATCCCTAATCCGGACGCATACCAGGAGGAAGGGGAGGCTCTTGGTGGAGTTACACCGATTGGAAGGCATCAGAATTTTGAGGATTAAGAAAGCATCTATTCCCTGCCTCATGTCAGCCCCTACGCCACAATCAGTTCAGTGAGTTTTATCACGCCCGCGTGTTTATAACCTATCCGAAGGAAACTAGAGCACGCCATTACTTTGAAAGGAATGGGGAACACCATCACGTGTCCGTCTTACCGGCAAGTTACCCCCAGATTCAGAGGAGACAGAGATTGAGGAAAGTTTGATCCGGAGATGCTGGAAGCGAGGATACTATAACAGAAGCACAGGAGAAAACCGCAGTGTGTAGCTCATTTGATATACTTTCTTAAAATGCCAGTTTACCTGGTCAAAGAAGAAAAAGGATGTGAATTGTGAGATTCTGCGTGGATTAAAGCGAGGTGCTCTTGAAAAATAAGGAAGGCCACTTATGATCACCCAGGAACAAGTTTCAAAATTCCGGTGATAATCTGGTGCAGATTACTGGTTAATGAGGTTGTTAGACAGCACACATTGCCAACAAGGGTACCTTATGTATTGAATCTTGTAAGTTCAGTCACATAAAAAAAGCTGGATTTAGTAATAAAATCTTGTGTTATTACTCACCAAAAAAGAATCGCAAAATAGCATTAAGCAGGAAGTTCGACATGAGATAATTGGTTGAAATTGTAAGAGTTCAATCATACCATGAATCAAGCATTTCAACGATCGTAATAATGACTTAATCACAGTATAAGGGCAGCATTAATGTTTTACTTATGAGAGTTATGCTTCGAAGTGAACGCAATTAGTCGAGCAGTTTAGAGATCTAGAGAGCACAATATAGTCTGCCAGTCTACCTTACGAAGAAAAAGCATTGACTTCTTTCATCTCCTTGAATGAAGTGAAAATCATCTACTATATTTTTGATAATATATAACAAATCTGTAAGTACTGATCTACACAGCAGTATACAGTTTAGAGTCATGAACACAACTCTTCTATGCATATGCAAATATCTGGTGTGCAACACACACTATAGGGGCAACATTCTGACCTGAGATGAGGCGGTTCTGGGAAAATATCCTACACTCATAAGCAAGACTAGTATTTAAAAGGCAATCGAAACACGTGCGATTGTATGAGCACAGACACAAGTGTGAGATCTAACTTGAGGATCCCATGGGGTACATCTAAAGATCCTGAAGAAAAAGCAAGATCTGAGTAACATCTAGAAGGATACACATACACCATAATAAAAAATGGCATCAAAATGCAGCCTTAGAGAAATATAGGCTGGAAGGCTATGAGCCAAAGCGCGTTCCTATGGTCTACGACTGGGGAGTATGCTGAAAACAACGATTTGTGAAGGGGTTACAGCTCCATTGCCTGACGTTGACTGAACAGTTGTGGGCTGAAGAACGAACAGACTTCTATGTGGAGAAGTCCACACTCAAGCCTTGACGATTGAAAGAGGCTATGACGACAGTGCCTCTTAGCTCTCCCAGAATTTCCGTCAGAGCCTTTGTGGTGGAGAGGGACCGCATCAGGATATAGACTGGGGGCAATATTGATGCAGAACCACAGGGCCCTAATAGCATCTCAAGTCAAGTGCTGTCAACCAGGACAAGGCTGAATCGAGTGTATGACGAGTAGAGTTGATGATGGCCATTATCTTGGCGATTCATACAGAATGGCCGACCCTCATTTTTGGGACGAACATTTCCAATTGTCCGGACCAATCCAGAAAAGCTTTAAGTACTATGGAGCAAAGAAGGTCACTGACCAGCATCAGCGGTGGTTATCCAAGTTATTAGGCTATGATTGAGATTCAGTATAGGACACGGCTTGGAAAATAAAGCAGCTGATGCTTTATCCAGATGTGTGGGGGAGCTTCAAGAGTTTAGCTAATAATCAGTGCCACTGATGGTAGACTGGGGAACCCATCTACCAGAGGAGAGCAATGCTGAATGAAGAGCTTAAAGAAAATTCGGGAGGATCTGATGAAAATAAGTGGACGAGCATGCTGATGAAGATGCCATCCATTTGGTTATTACATTGAAGGGAAAGGTTGTTGTATCAAGGGAGGTTTGTGATGCCAAACATCAATAATATCCCCCATATGTTGCGGAGTTCCATAGCAAGTGCTTGTGGGAGGTCATTCAGGAGTACAAAATACATATAGAGGCTGGCATCTGAGCTCTATCTGGAAAGGGGGAGTCATAAAGATTGTAAGAGGATGATGGTGGCGAGATGCGAAATGGTGCCAAAGGACAAATACTGGCTTGGTCCAGGGGGTCTACTGCAACCCTTGGCACTATCCGAACAGAGTATGGGAGGAAGTGTCCATTGGATTTCAATCGATGGCAATGCGCGATCAGAAGGATATACTGTTATCAGTGGTGGTGGACACTCTATAAGTCATGCGATAACTCACATTTTAGTATCCTAATTGCGACAAATCGCACACTAACCATATTACACAAGAGCATAACTGTCGGTTTGCGGCAGCATCATTTATCAGGAAGGTATAGACGCATGGATATTTGGAATCAATAGTGTCAGATCGAGAGAGCAGGTTTTCTCAGTCACAGTTTTTGGAATAAATTGTTTCAGGTTGCAAGCACTTATCTCAAGAGAAGCACCGCTACCATCCATCAGACAGATGCGGCAGAGAGAAGTAATATCCGAGTCTGGAGACTTATTTGAGGTGTTTTCGCTTCTGAAACACTGGCGGGTGGGCGAAGTGGCTGCCTTGGCAGAGTATTGGTACAATACTCGCATCATTTTGCAGCTCAGATGACGCCCTTTCATAGGTTGCTGTATGGAAGAGAACCACAACACCTAGTACAGCTATGGGAAGGAAATACTACAGGTATCTTCGTTGAGCAGTATCTGGAAGAAAGGGACAAGTGCTGAATTTGACAAAAACATCTTCTGAGGCTCAACAACTCATGAAGAAGCAGGCAGATTCACACAGAAAGACATGCAGTTTGAAGTTGGGGGGAGAAAGTCTCCTAAAACTACGAACTATACAACCAGAGGACAGTGCGAGGAGGAATGAGAAAGTTGGCACAAAGGTACTTTGGACCCTTGAAGTGTTGGGACAAGATCGACGCTGGGCGACCGATTGAAGTTGCCCATCAGCTACTATTACATTACAGTTTTTCATGTATCATGCAGCTGAGGAGAGCATAGGGGAGCATTGCTGTTAATACGGAATTACCTGAGTACAACTAACCTAAGGATTTGGAAGTGATATTAGAAACCTCTGGAGCTTACAGGCGTAAGATCAAGATAAAGATGGAACCCAAGAAGTGCTGATTAGGCGGAGAGGTCTTCCCGATTTCGATGCTACTTGGAGCCATTGGACCGAATGAAAGGACAATTCCTTCCTTTCACTTGAGGAACAAGGTGAGTTTTTTGGAGGGAAGTATATGATATGGCCGCCGCCACCTGGGCTGGCTGGAACCGGTCCAGCGGGACCGGTCTTGGTTATTCAAGGCGGCGAGCAACAAGCACGGGGGGCGGTGGGAACTCATGTGGGCCCCATCATGGGCTAATGCAAATGTTGGGGGAAAATTTTGAATTTTAAGGTGATTAGGTAATTGTAATCCTCACTTTAAATGATAATTAGGGGGAAAGGAGAGGGCATCTTGAATTTGATTAGAATTTGAGATCTAATTGGGTTTCCTTGCTTTGGGGCTCTTGGCATTGCGGAGATTGGAGAGTTGTTCTTCCTCTCGGATCGAAGAACAAATGTATCTGTTGCTATTTATTTGTCTACTAGTTGAAAGTAGAGGAGATATCTCATGATTTTTCCTTATTCAATTTTTTCTCAGCTAGATTGCTGTTTTCCTGTGATTCCTACTGTCCACTGGCGGAAAACAGCAAGTTTTTCCTGCTGTTTGCTATCAAATTGTGATTGAGGATTTGCTTGCGGAGTTCCACTGGTAAAATTTCCTCCTTAAGGTGTCGGGCGGTGTGTTTTTTACTGAGCGACACTTAAGTATTTCCTATCAGATTCATAATCATCAACTCCCACCTTCCAATTTTTAATCTTAAAGTGTAACTAGTCTCAACCGTATATGGAATTATGTTGCAAACAATTATACCCAAGCATTTACTTCTAATCTATCGAATGTCCTCTATTCAACTCGCAAGATAAAATTCAACACTGATCGACTCTGCAAAGTAAGCCGATAAAACTATAGAACAATCTGGTGAGAACATCCTGAAAGACAAATCTAATGTTCTCGAAAATGGGATGAAAACTTCTGGTAGTGTCCTATTTATAATATTAATCTAGCTTCTAACAATTTGGATCTGAAAAAACACAGGCTCATCTCAAGTAAGAGCCAAGGAAAAATTTAGAGAACCCCAAAAAGCTAGAAATTCAGAACTCATAGGGAGAAATAGAAGTAGTGATTAAAGATAAAGAGAAGAAAACGACAAATTATATGTGCACACAAACCTATGAGCAATCAAGGCTCAGCTATTAGAATTAACTGTTCAGGATTCAAGGACGAAAATAACATAAGACTAAAGAGAATATGATTATTATTTATTTGAAAATACTTGCCAAAAATAGAATATATGTATAGTCGGGTTTGTTGTTGGATCAACGAGAAATGAATAGAGAATAATACCCAAGTTAGAGAGGTATATCAAAATATTCTATAAGGCTACGAAAAGCAAGAATAATGATAAAAAAGAATACTGCTTTTATACAAATGCCAAAAAGCACAGGAGTAGTTGCATGGAATACACATTTTTGTCAAAAATATATTCCCGAACATCAAATATACCTACTGTTGACGAGAGTATCTCCATATTTACGAGGCGTGCTGTATCGTGATAACGTTAGTCGGATATAGGATACCTCCGCGACAACAGAATCGTGTCGGATAGAGCCACTTGCCGGCGTGTCCGATTTAAAAATATTATTGTATATTTGAACTGGACACGCGTAATCGGTACTACGCGTAGTCCTATTAAAAAAAATAACACCTGAGCCACGATCTACCACTCTTATTCTTTTCGAAACCTTGAGTAAAGTGGTTTCCAACCAGTGTTTTCGATCGCCAAGACACGGTAGCGAACATTTGTCAAGAGCGAGCTAAGTTTTTTCCGTTTCCGGCCACACCGTGTTTCAAGTTCTTGCGTTATAAGTTTTGAAGGTAGCGGCACAGAACCGCGAGCATATAAGCAAACTAAGAATCATCCTTTGATCAACTCGACAAAGAGGCTTGACGACGCGAGCATTAAAAGTTGATAGGCATCACCGCTGTCGTCGTACGAAGCAGGCTTTAACACGCGAAAATGAAGGCGACGTGAGCAGTGTAGGATTTCCGATTTGTCCTTCATCGTTCTAGCCGTTTCTTTAAATCATTGCCTCGGATTTGATAACTTGATACCGAACAGCTTGGTACG
>NW_021318533.1:895937-914222 GCF_001605985.2 Dendrobium catenatum
CAAAGGCCCATGATCAATGCTCCATCATATTAAGGGATTATTTAAGCTCATTTTTCTTAATTTGCAAGATAATATGGCCAAATACGAGCTCTCAAATTTCCGAATCATATTAGGTACGATTTAGGGAAAACCACCTTCTTGTAGAGCTTTGATAATATTATAGGTTGTCTTCCAATTTCAAGTTGTAGGACCAATCTTTCTACCCAAATCATGCCAAAATTGATTTGGAAATCTTTTCATTGAGTTGGAAGCTCTCTAGTAGTCTTCCCTTCCTCATGTATGAAAATTTGGAGCATCTCAAAGCGTCCATTTTCCATTGCATGAACAAATCTTAACCTAGGATCCCAAAAATCCTAAGTTCAACTCTCTTTGCTTGTAGATACAAATTCTACAAGCACTCACCCATCTCTCCAAATGCATGTTGATTGAAACCTTCTTAAGGCACCAAATACATATCATTGCATGACTTTTGGAGCACCCTCAATGCTCCAAATGTTTTATCATTTGACTCCTAGCATATCTTAGGAGTTATCATCAACCTTTGTCATGCCTTGCATTATGGATTTCCCTAAAAATCCTTAATGCATCATGTTACAAACTTTAGAAACTTGGAGCCAAAATCCAAGTTTTCTTACATCTCTTGTTGGAACCCCAAAACCAACAAGCATCCTCTCATGTGAGATGAATTGAAGTCCCTCAAGTCTTCAAGTGTACCCATACATGAATCTTTGTAGTTTGGAACCCAACTCTAGGCTATCAACCCTTGTGTTGGAACATAAAACCAACCAATCTTTCCTTTCCCTTCGTTTGTTAAGACATAAAATTGACAAATGAATGCTCCTCTCTCTCGTGTATGATAATTTGGAATCCCCAAAGATTCCAATCAAACGTCATTACATGGTGGTCAAATCTTATAAACAAATTCTAAGTCATCTACCTCTTGTTTGTTGAGACAAGATCAACCAACAATTTTTTCCCTTCCTTATGTGCATGCCCTTCATGCTTAGTAGTTGGGGTGTCCTTTAAGTCCCAATTATTATAGTTCATGAATCAAGATTTTAGGAAACAAATCCTAAGTCTCCACTCCGTTTGCTAATAATACGAAATTAGCACACGTGCGCTTCTCCTCTCATATGTAATGATTTGGAACTCTCTAAATTCCAACCTATCATTATATGAAAGTCTTGTAGTTTAGAACCAAAAATCTAAGCTACATCTTTCTTTCAGTTGAGACACAAAGATCAATGAAAGAATTTCCTTCTTAGGCTTAGGATCCTAAATCTAGCCTATCTCATTTGCCTAATCTACACGGATAGATAACCCTCTTAATCTGTAGTTCAAAGACTACAAATTACATCTTTTATGCAATGATATTTGGAGCACCCCAAGCTTCAAACATGTCATTGCATAAATTATTTCTAACTTGGGATCAACTTCCAAGTTCTCCCACCTTGTCTGTTGGAACATAACACCAACACACATTCCCCCATGAATGATGACTTGAAGCCTCCAAAGGCCCCAATCAGTATCATTACATGGCTCTAAGTCTTAGAAACAAATCCTAAGTCACCCACATTTTGTTTGTCGAGACAAAATCAACAAAATTTTCCTCCCTCCATGTATAATAGTTTGAAGCTTCTCTTAAACTTCTATTTACTATTACATGAGGTTATCGAACTTAGAACCTAACTCTAAGTTCTTTCTCTCAAATTGTTTGAACCTAAGTTTAACAATTGAACATCCCGCCTAGGCTTAGGATCTTAAGACCTAGTCTTTCCTCTTCATTCACTTAACCCGAAATTAAGTGAATGACCACCCCTCTTTGAATACCAAATATTCAAAGGCCTCCTATGAAATTTTGTAACTCTCTAAGTTACATTTTCTTCCTTCAACACCAAAGTTGTAGGAAGCTTATCAAATCATTTATTTATTGGAAGACAAACCAATAAGTAATCCCCTATACATAAGACTCAAATCCTAGTCTTCATCATTTGCTTAGTTACTAATTAAGCAAATGAATACCCCTCCTTGGATGGACACCAAATGTCCAAGGAATCCCTTTCAACATGCAATCCAAATGTTGCTTGTTGCTTCTTTCTTCTACAGCTTTTGAGTTGTAGAAAACCCTCTCATCTCCTAAGCCCAAATCTAGGAGAATGGTCATCCCCCCCTTTGAACACCAAAAGTTCAAGGACGCTCATGAATGTGGAATCTATTAATTGCACATTATTTCCCCCTTTCCACAACCCAGAAGTTGTAGGAAAACCCTATCATCCTCCTAAAACTCAAAATTAGGAGAATGTACCCATCTCTTTTGGAACACCACATGTTCAAAGGATTTCTATGATTTGAAACTTCTAAGTTGCATTTCCCTCTCCCTTTCCTACAAGCTAAGATTGTAAGAGAGCATTTAAACCTTTCTTCATGCTCTCAAACCCAAGTTAGGAGGATGAATCCCCCTTTGAGCATCAAGTGTTCAAGGACATTCATGAATTGCAACCTTTAAGTTGCACATTCCATTCTTCTACCAAACAAAATGTGTAGGGAATCTCTCCATTCACTTAGCCTAAATTAAGTGAATGTGAGTCTCTTTTTTTGAACATCAAATGTTCAAGGGAAACCTTCCACTTTGCAACCTTCAAGTTGCATTTCTCCCTCTTCTCTCTACAAACCAAATTTGTAGAGGATTTTCCTTTCTTTCTATATCTTAAAAGTTGTATGAAAATCTCATTCATTCAACCCACGTTGAGTGAATTAGACGCTTAAAAATCATCTATTTGTTGAAACAAAACCAACAAGTAGTCTAATCCAAAATCATTTACTTGTTGAACCAAACTCAACAAATAATTCTATGTTAAGCAAAGGAGTCAAACTCCTAGCTTGTTCCCAACTCTCCTCCCAACTCCAAAGTTGAAGGAGATTTCCCTTCTCTTTAGCTCCAAAAGTTAGAGAGAAATCTCCAACATTTAGCTCAGAAGCTAAATGCTAGATTACTCCTTTCTCTTCTTAGCCCCAAAAGCTAAGGAGAATTCTTCCAACACTTAGCCCAAAAGCTATGTGTTGGATTCTCTTTCTTCTCATTCTTTAGCCACAAAGCTAAAAGAATTCACTCTTCTCCTAGCTCCAAAAGTTAGGAAGAGAATCCCTCCAACATTAAGCTCAAAAGTCATATGTTGGGCGCTTCTCCCTTAGACTTAAACTCTAGGAGAATCCTTAGTGTGACATACCACACAAGCCTCACACACTTAGGTGCACAATCCCTTAGGCATACTAGGATTAGGATTTTTCTTTGTGTGCGCATGTGATTGATGTTGTGGAGTGATTGACATTTGGATTGTCTGCGTTGTGGGCACTTGCCCTTAAGTGGTTAGTATAGAAAGAAATACATGTTTTTCTGTGCAGGTGGCCATGTCCAAAGGGGGTAAATTAAATCATGATTATCATAATGTTGTTTGCTTGCATGCGCTACTTAAAACCCCCCAAGAGGCATGGCCAATAGGGTGGAAGCAGGGGCCTAGCACTTAGCACTCTAAGTGCTAGGCCAATTTTGGGATGATTATGTGCTTATTATATAAACTGCCTCCTAACTCTGTTTTGTAGATTTTTTTTATTTCATATCATGTATTTGATTAGATCTAGGATGTAACATTTGTGGGGCTTGATTAAAAAGAAGGGAGGATCGAAGGAGAATGTACCATTTTGGAGATGAAGCCCAAAGACTTCTCTGAAGGTTAAAGCTTGAAGACCCCCACAAGTAGAGTTTGTAAATTTAACTGGGTTGTATAATGGCAGGCAACTCAGCTGCCAAACATACTTGTAATAACTTGGACTCTATCTACACTTATTGTATTTTATTTATATACAAAAGCATGCGTTGTTTGTTTACTGGGTGCGCAATAGAAATGCATCTTTTTCCTAGGTTTCTTTCTTTGCTTTGTTTGGGTGTGGCCTGGACTCTGTTGCGTTAGGCTCTTAGGATAAAATAAATTTTCTACCATCTTAAAATGTAAGCAACCTAAAAATAAAATTAGGCTCCATAGTTTCCTAATAAAAGAAAATTTGCATGGCTCTCTTTCAAAGAGCCAAGTTTTTCAAAAACTTAAAACAATCATGCATAGCCAAAGTGTGTCACATGTAGAATGCCTCCACTTAAGGACTAGATAACAAAAATCTCTCTTTTTATGAGTCAATATATGCATACCCACATACTTAGGCATCTTAGCCTCAAAGCTAAGCTATAAGTCCTACATTCTAAATAAAAAAATAACCTTCCCACTCTTCATTTGCATTGAGACCGGATGACATGGTTTTAAAAGTGACTAGGTGGATCTAGCTAGTAGTCCCTTCTAGGCGGGACAGTAAATCCAGAGGTTGGGCAAATTATGCCTCATGTGATGTGTAATTTGTAAGTCCCTTTTGCACTCGTTAGATTTAGATTCGAGGCACTACCTATCAGTAGTCCTCACCTTAGTCTTAGGGTCCGAGGCATGGTTTGATTCCAAATCACCTTATAAGCCCTCATCTCTCGGGCAATTCCTCCAACAAGTGTTGTTGAGATGTAAGCCCTAATCTTCTAATAAAAATATCAACTTAAACAAAAATTAGATTGTTAAAATATAAAGCCCAACATAGGATAATTTGAGCATCTCTGAGTTTCCCTTAGAATCAAGTGCTTCCTACCTCACCTCCTTTGGCTCTCATTCCAAAATCTGACTCTAAGTTGATCAAATCATCCTTGAAATTCCTAAAGGCCAAATCCTTTAACAAGACTTTCTTGGATTTCAAAAAATCAAAACTTTAGTCAATGCTTAAGTGACTTCCAAAACAAGAAAACCACTAGTTTAATCAAATGTTTTCCCAAATCAAAGCTTGGGATGTAATTAACCATAGAGGCTTGCCCCCGTGGGACGTCTGTACCCCAGAAATAAATAAACCCCACTCGACCAAACATCAAGTGGGGAAATCTCTGTTAATAATTGTAAATTTTATTGTTGAGTCCATAAGGAAATAATATTTTTATCCTTCGGGGTGATATATCATGTTCTTATGCCGTACTCGATGATAAAGTATGCAATCCGTTTGAGGATACAAAAATTCTCCAACAACATTCAATTAACTCTAGTCATTAAATTGCCATTACGTTCCAAGCACATAATAGTAACAAATTGGATTTTAAGAATTTTAAAATTTACTAACATATACTTTAAGCAGGGTGGGGAAAGGATGATGAACCTGATCAAAATCTCATAATTTCGTTATCTTGGATTATTGTAATTCTTAATATACTTAGTTAGAAGAGGTATTAGACTCAACCTGAACGAAGGAACCTTATAGTTAACCATAAGTTGCTTCATCCAAGAGAACCTTAAAATGGATGTTTTCCTAAGTAAAAAAATTACAGTCGATCTTAGCTAAAAGTGGTTTCTATGACATATCAAGTATACCTACAATTAATTATTCAATAGTTTTTAATCATTGAAAAATATACGAACACTAGCCATGACTGTAAATTTGTGGTGTCATTTAGCGACAAACCACTCAGTTATAAGGTTCTAGTCATAAACATTTACTTGTACTATTTGACAATAAAACCACTAGTTAGAAAACATGTGCCATGTAGTTACTAATTAGATAATGTTTGAGAATAAATCTTAGTAATATGTTTGATAATATATTTATTTTTATGAGCTGAAGCTATTCTCAAATTTAACACGCATGACAAATAATTATAGATGATAGATAATTTCTTGTTTTAGAAAATATGATAAAGAAAAAAACTAACAAAAAGACATTTTACCATTAGATATTTGTTGACCCATATACTAATAAACATGAAAAAGGAGCAAATTGGCAACGCAAGCAAGGATTAGCGAGAGCGACACATCAAAAAAGTGCTCAAACAACATCCGATCGTCGAACGGACTACGCCGTTGTGAGCGAAATATTGAATTTACCTAAGGAGCACCTCATAATCAAATTGAGCGAAAAACGACAGATGCTCAAAAATGTTGCGCGACACCACCCAAACTGCATCCGATCACAAAATGGGCTTTGCCGCTGAGTTCAGAACGCCATAATTACCTATAAATGATAGTAATTTTGCCAAATGAGTCTCGCACGAGAAAATCGATGTTGATCCCGAGTCAACACATACAAATCGAGACACGAAATTCAAATTTTCTTTCCATTTGTCTGTAATAATAATAATAATAATAATAATAATAATATTATTATTATTATTATTATTATTATTATTACAGACAAATGGAAAGAAAATTTGAATTTCGTGTCTCGATTTGTATGTGTTGACTCGGGATCAACATCGATTTTCTCGTGCGAGACTCATTTGGCAAAATTACTGAATGTTAAGGGTGATTACGTAATTTGTAATCCTCCTTCAATGATAATTAGGGGGAATAGGGAGAAAGGAGAGGGCATCTTGAATGTGAATTAGAATTTGAGATCTAGGGTTTCTTGCTTTGGGCTCTTGGCGTTGCCAGATATTGGAGAGTTGTTCTTCCTCTCGGATCGAAGAAAAAATTGTATCTTCGATATTTTATTCGTTTACTAGTGAAGTACAAGTATTCTCGTGAGTTTCTATCATTTTTTCTCGCTAGATCTCGCTGTTTTCCTGTGATTTCCTGCTGTCCACTGCGGAAAACAGCAGTTTTTCCTGCTGTTTGCTACTCAAATTGTGATTAGGTTTGCTTGCGGACTCAAGTATTTTTTAGGGTTACTTGAGAACTCAAGTATTTCCTATCAAATTGGTATCAGAGCATTATTCTTAGAACCATCGGCGGCTGAAATTCAAAAATTTCAGCAAGGAAACTTCTGCCGCAAGAGAAATTCTCGGCAACCGTGGGAGAGAAGATGGCCGGAAGGAAAGTTGAAGTTATGGAGGGAGAAATCGGTCAGCTGAAGACCGATTTGGAAGAAAAACCGCTGAATTTAAAAATCAGTTCGCATCCATCCATGAAAAGATGGATGGAAGGTTAACGGCCTTGGAAGAAATGATGAAGAAGATGTTAGAGGGGAAGCCAAATCCGACGACATCAGAAACAAGGGAAGCCACGGGTGACAATGGGAGATACAGGAACCTGAACCCATTGAGGGGGAGGGACACTACGGAAGTGGAGATCCTTGACGGGAATGATGGAATGCCTCCGCTAGAACCACTTTCTAGGGAGGAGATGAGCATGGGCTATGAGAGAAGAGGTGCTGAATTTTTTGGGAGAAGGGATGAGTTCTACCGTCGAGGTGCTGAGGAGGAGAGGAGAAGGGAGGAGTATGAGGAAGGACGTGGGTACGATCGGCGTAGGGAAGGTCGTGACCACTGGGGAGTCTTTCGCCCTCGGGGAATGGGAGGTTACGGAGGATTTAGGGGAAACGGGGGAGACCGGAGGGTGAGGAAATTGAAGATGCCCATCTTCGATGGTGAGGGCGCACATGGCTGGATCTACAAGGTGGAGCGGTATTTTGCAGTCAATGGGTTGACCGAGGAGGAAAAATTGACCGCTGCAGGATTATGTTTGGAAGGAAAGGCACTAGCGTGGTACCAATGGAGGGACATGAGGAGGCCCATTCGAAGCTGGAGAGAGTTCAAGGACTGTCTACTAGAGCGTTTCTGAACCAGTAGGGGAGGAGACTTCTACGAACAGTTCTTTGCCCTGACACAGGAAGGGACGGTGGCTGAATACTGAGATCGGTTTGAGTATCTATCAAGCAGGTTAGATCGTCTCTCTAAGACCGTACGGGAGGGGAACTTCATGAAGGGGCTTAAACCAGAAATCAGAGTAGCCGTCAGAGTGATGAGACCTCACAATTTGGGGGAGGCCATGGAGTTGACATAGCTGGTGCAGGATCAGAAGCATCTGGAGAAGGGGGCTTATAGCAGCAACTCTGGAGGATCCTATAGGATGACGACTACCTTCCTAGCTCCAAAAGGAGCTGCACCACGAGAAGCACCAAAGGAGAGGATAGGACGACGCAATGGTGCGCAGTTCAAAAAGCTGACTGAGAAGGAGCTGCGGGAGAAAAGGGCAAAGGGGTGTGCTTCAGGTGTGATGAGAAGTACATGCCGGGGCAATAGGTGCAAGGACCGATCTCTTTAGGTTCTCCTCGTTTGTGAAGATGAGGAAGACGAAGAAGGAGGTGGGAGTGACCCCGAGGTAGAGGAGGATGAGAAGTTGCATCTGAATGTGGCAGAAGTCTCTCTGAACTCAGTGGTGTGATTCACTTCGAGTCATACTATGAAGGTGAAAGGAGAGATCTCTGATCGTGAGGTTGTGGTGTTGATAGATAGTGGGACAACACACAATTTCATCTCTACCCAGATTGTTGATGCAATGGGGATGGAGCTGGTGGATACGGGAGGTTACGGTGTGATGATGGGCACCAGGAAGGTAGAGATGGGTCGAGGAGTTTGTCGAGGAGTAGTATTGAAGATTCAAGGGATCCATGTAAAGGAAGATTTCCTTCCCTTGGAATTGGGGAGTATGGTGTTGACCCGTAGCCAGTAAAACAAAAGGAAAAAAAAATGTTGAATCACTTACCTGCTCCCTGCCGTCCCACGTCGCATGATCCAGCGACGCTTATTGCACGTCGAGACCATACCGAGTGTTGCGTCTCGCACGTCGCTCGCACTACTCGTTCGAGTCGTTAAAAGGCCGAAGGGACGAGGCATTTGGCCTCTTCTCGCGTCCGCTCTTCTCTTCCGCCACTTCTCCTCCTTCGTTGTTGTTTGGCTTTGTAACTTCGCAGAAGGTGTAGAGATTGCAAACGTCACTGCTTCGGCTCCTTTGCTGGTACGAATTCGCGCCTTCTCCGACTTTCCCTTCAAGTAGGATATGAAGTTACGCAGTTTGGTCGGAAGCAACGGACGGGATCTAACCGCTGTGAATTAACTTTCTCCCTTCCGCCGCCTCTCCACCTCCTTCGTAGCTGTTCGACGTCGCACCCTTTGACGACTCTCCCTTGCTGTCGGGTCGGAACTCCGTCATTTTGATCGAAAACGAGAACAGGAGCTCGCCGACCGTGACATCTCTGGCTTCTCCAGGGCTGTTCGGATTAATTAAAAATAATTATTTAATTAATTGTGATTAATTAATTTTAATTATAATTAATAATAATAAAATGCCCCTCCCTTGCCTCGGTCCACGAGCTTCCACCGCCGGCCGCCAAAGGTATAATTTATACCACGGCATGCGTGTCGGACAGGTATACCGCCTATACATGCTTTTCTTAACGTGGTGGGAAGGGAACCCGGCGCGAGACCTATGACAAGGTAAGCGAGCGACCCCTCGGCCCCCAAAATCCTACCCTCGGCGTGTGCGACGAGCCGGCTAACCACTTATACAAGATTTTCTTAGCGTGGTGGGAAGGAAACTCGGTGCGATGCGTACGACAAAGTCGGGATACCCAAAAGTACCCGCTGGCAGGGAAACGACTGCTTTTTCTCTTGCAACAGGTACTGGTAGAAGACCCATACACGCTTTTCTTAGCGTGGTGAGGATAAAGACTTTACACGGTCGCGGTCTCCTCGAAAGAGGGCACCTATCATACACGATTTTCTTAGCGTGGTGGGAAATGCCCAGTTTTTCGTAGTTTTCCCCTAAACGGGGTAGACGCCGGGAGGCTGCCGAAATTTATGGGTGAAATATTCTTCTACTCGAACCTGTTTGAACTCAAAAGAATAAAGAATCCGGACTCGATGAACAAGAACTTGTGGAATTGAACCTGAATAAAACTTAAGTGACTAATAAAAGGCCAAATGAAATAAAATCAAGCTGAATCCCAATTCAAATCAAAGAGAACATGCAATTGACCTCAAAAGATTGCAGGGGACTTGAACAAGACTTGAAACAAAGTTTTGGACTCAGACTTGAACTCAAGCTCGATCCAAATTTGGTCTGAACAATCATACAAAAGCTCCAACTCAAATTAAAATTCTAAGTGCAACTCGCTTGAGAAATGGACAAGAATTTCTACCTGTAAGCTATGGCATAAAACCTCCGACGCTAGTAACAATTGCATGTAGATTGAGATGGCAATGCCGGCATTCGATAGTGGAGGACTCGCCCCTACAAGCGAGTACAATCATCGTACCACTTGAGATTGATGAAAGGTGCATGTCATGCAAGGACAATGGTTCTCCTACGAATATGTCCAAGAGGCCGTAGTAGATACAATAGTCCCCACAAAGTCAATGCATTATACTTATAAGAAGCATCGGACAGTTGCAAAGTGTACAAGTACTACCCATATGCAGTAATCAAAGATCTGTCCCTACAAGCAAGTACTATCAGCAAAACCACCTGATATTGGTGAAAGGTGGATATGATACTGATGTCAATGGGTCTTCTACAAATACCTTCAGGAGGTCATAGTGGATACACCGGTCTCCTGCAAATGAATACTTGTGGGTAACAACAGTGGATGTATCGTAGGTGCAACGAACCACTGTGGACACAAGTACGGATATCACCTACGACAACAAAGATTAAGATCTACAAGCACGTTGGGTACAAGGGCAACGCGACATACGAAAAGGGATGCCTCTTGGCAGAATGGAAGAGAAGTTTGAACAAACTAGTATAAATGCAAGTGCACATGGTGCACGTTAATCAAATTTTAAAAATAAAAAAATATATATTAAAGAAAAAGAGAACACGTGAATAACAACACTCAGTAGTAGAAGACGACCTACAAAAATTTCTTTCTTTATTATGAGAAAAATTATACATGAAAAAATGCAAATACAAATAAATAATAAGAAATAATATGCTAACATTATATAAATATATTAAAACCAAAAAAATAGAAACCATAATGTTAGGTAATAGACCAAAAAAAAGTTTAAGATAGTTATAATAAATATTAACAATTATGATTATTTTTCTGTGAATAAAAAATAGTGATTTTATAGAAAAAAAATACTATAATAAAATCCGAAAAATAAATTATAGAATATTGTTATAATTTATTGACACATTAAGAAAAAACACATTAATTATAAGAAAAAAATAAAAAATCCTCATCTTTTTTATCTGGTCTTGGGAAATGCATTTGCGGTTTTAATTTTTTTTTTTTTTGTATAATATTACCTCTAGATTTGAATCATTTAACAATAATTAAAAATCCATTTCCATAGCATATAAAAGTTGAATCACAACTCAACATATGCTAATAAAGCAGTAGGCAGCCAATAAGACTTGTTATATTGCTTTTTTAAAAGAATAAAAATAAGAAAATTTGAAAATAAGATTTGAACCATTTAACAATAATAAAAAATTCATATCATATAAAAAGGTTCAATCAATCTTTAAATTCAACATAAAGAAAATTCAAGGTCTAACGACTAATCATATTTGATTGTTGTATAACAATATATGAAAAATTTTCTATCAATAGAGTCAGTAGATCTTCCCCCACAAAAAATTCATGAAAATTTTTGTAAAAATGTTTACTTGGGATAATGATAAGAGCATGAAAATCCAATATAGTTCGGACAAGGATAAGTATTAAGGAATAACTTGAACAATTTGAAGTATAAATGAGTCAAGCTTTAGAAAGTTTATTCTTGTTCCCTAAACCCTAAACCCTAAAAAAATTTTACATATTCTATTTGGAGGCCTCATCATAAATAATAACAAACATTTGATGGAAGGCACTGCATTGGTTGCATGAGAAGAGAACCCAAGCCATCCATGATTTATCCTCTGTGTTGGTGATCTTACTACAATTAGTAGCTTCAGATGCTAACATTATATAATTAAAATAGCTTGATTATCATAACCATAAGTCTACCAACCAGTCACGAAAGATAACAATTGTTAAGTGAAGAAAAAAAAAAGGAAAAAATACAATATTTCCATTAAAAATATATATATATGCAAATGGAACCATTATAGAGAGAAAAATGATAAGATATTATCACCCTATAAAGACATCCTTTATATGTATGGTATGATCCAGAAGCATCACTCAAATTGGAAGACTTTATATTTGTAAATCTGAATTAAGCTTAAAGTTATGTGGTCACTTAACTTTATCCATCTTTCTAAAAGTAACATATATCCTAGAGAATTTAAGATAATAAAGTTAAGTTCATTAGAAATGCAAGATAGATATATAATTGAAAATGAGGTTAAATTATGAAACCTTTTGTGAGAAACTGCAAGAATTTAATGTTTAACAAGATTAGCTCCATTACCATCTAAAACAAACACATATCTGAATATTTGATATTAGAAGTTAAGAATCTAGATGATATAAAATTATTTAATATCCATAAAAGAGTTTATTATATAACTTATGAAAAAAATTAAAATATGATATGACTAAAAATAATATCTTATACTTACCCAATGATAAACAATGTATGCTTTTATTTGTACCGTCCAAAAGTTGAAATCATTAAGACCAGTGAATTCATAATTCTAAACATTAACCATCAGCATCTTCTTTCTTTCTACTTCCTCCTAATCTAAAGCTTTGATATTACTAATAAATCACGATCAGTTTCAAATATAAGAATGACAAAAATTCATCAAGATCATATCTAAAGATTGTCAATGCATGTGTATATGGTGCACATGAATAAAATTTTAAAAATAAAAAAATATATTATAAAAAGAGAATAGTTGAACAACAACACTCAATAGCAAAAGACGACCTACCAAAATTTGTGTCTTTATTATGAGAAAATTATACATGAAAAAAATACAAATACAAACAAATAAAAAGAAATAATATGCTGATATTATATAAATATATTAAAACAGAAACATAAACCATAACATTAGTTAGTAGACACAAAAAAATGTTTAAGATAGTTAGAGAATGCTCTCTAATTGATTTAATTAATTGGAGAGATGAAAAAATAAAATCCAAAAAAAGAGATGAAATTAAAGTAAAAAAAAAGAGACAAAACCAAACAAGAAAAAATTGATCCAAAGAAAACTGAGTAATTTTATGTCAGGATCTCTGTTTAAAATTGCGCAATTAGAGGCGCGCCTTTGCGCAATTCTGCCCAAAAATGCCTCATATCCTACGCAATTTTGGGCTTTCAAGAGGCGTACGCCTCACTGGGGCTGAGGCGCGCCTCAGAGGCGCAATTGCGCAACTCATTGTGAGTTGTACGCCTCTCTGGGTAGGGTCCACTCACTTAAAATGAGGTCTTTTTCTCTCCATTAACCCGTATCCTTCAGCATACCCGACCTTTCTCCCTCCCGCACGCTCCAGGTCGCGATTCCGAGCTCCCGCACGCGGTCGGCCTTGCTTCCCGCCGCTCCCTCTATGAGCTAATGTTGTCACGTGTTAACAAAAAGACATTTTGATATTTAATTTCTTTAGCACCTATGATGCACCGACACTTCTCCTCAAAGAAGCGTGCAGTGTTCGACATGTATCTGACACAACACTCGTCTGACACTCTGACACGTGTCGGACACGCCGAAAACGTGTCCGATTAAAAAATTATTAAATACAAATTGGGCACACCTGTCCGACACCCGTTTCTTAAATATTTTATGAATATTTTTTTAAAATATAATTTCTTGTATTTGGCAGGATTTAAACAAAATTTCTTATTTCCTATCCACGACATCAAATCAACGTCCGCACTTAATACACATTCATCGAATATTCTCATTTTCATTTCTTTTTGGCAGTGAAGGTATTGTCATCTCCTCTCTCGGTGACTGATAAAAAGCATCAAGGCCTGACTCTCAACATCCTAATACTAATCATTTTTAGCACAAATTCTAATTAAATGACTTATTATTTCTAAAATATTTTTAAAACTATACTTATTTAGTTTTTTTATAATATTTTAAAAATATAAAACTATAATACCGTGTCCAACCCGTATCCGTGTCCTATATTTTCAATAATTGACATGTTCCGTGTCCGTGTCGTATCCGTGTCGCCGTGTCCATGTATGTGCATCATAGTTTAGCACTCATCTGATTATTAAATTTGCAAAGATGGAAAGTGTGAGAGCTTGTTCCTTTGATTTTTCCTTTCTGGATCTGATTTTCCTCCCAGGATCGTCCGGGAAGATATTGAGATCGTCCGGGACGATATTGAGATCGTCCAAGACGATCAGTGCAGTGAATACAGCTGATTTTCTGGAGTGGATCGTCCAGGCCGATTTTGGATCGTCCTGGGACGATCAGAGCATGGCACAAAAAAAGAGGATAGGATCGATTCTTAGGTTCCTCTACGTTTGTGAGGTGAGAAAGTAGACGAGAGGGTAGGTGGAGAAGTGACAAGAGAGTAGAGGAGCGATGAGAAGTTGCTCTGAATGATGGAAAAGTTCTTGACATCAAATAGGTGGCATTCACTATGAGTATACTATGAAGGGTGAGGAGAGATGCTCTGAATCGTGAGGTTGTGGTGTTTGATAGAAGAATAAGTGGGAAACATCAATTTATATTCAGATTGTTGATACGCAATGGGTAGACACAAAAAAAGCTTACCTCAAGGCCCCAGTCAAATCCTTCCTCAGGGTGTGCAGACGAGCGGTACAGTATAATCAAGTTTTCTTAGGAGGTGGAAAGAAGGAAAAACGCGGATGCGAATGAGCGTACAATCAGGATAACCCAAAAGTACAGTGGGGCGGAAGAACAAATGCTTATTTTCTGGCACAGGATAATAGGTAAAAGAAGGCCATAGACGTATTTATTAGCGTGAGTAAGCGAAGATAAAGATTTAAAACACGAGAATGGTCTCCTCGAAAGAGGGCACTATATACACGCTTTTCTTAGCGGTGATGGGAATGGCAGTTTTCGTCAGTTTTCCTAAACGGGGGAGAGCGGGAAGGCTGCTAGGATTTCGGGTGAATATTACTTACTACTCGGACTGTTTAATGAACTAAGAATAAAGATAACCGGACTCGATGAAAAGAACTTGTGGACTTGAACTGAATAAAACTCAAGTGACTAATAAAGGCAAATAATAAAATCAAGCTGAATCAATTCAAATAAAAAGGAAAATGCAATTGACCTCAAAGATTGCAGGGGACTTGAACAAGACTATGGAACAAGATTTGACTTAGACTGAACTCAACTCGATCCAATTTGGCCTAAGAAAATATAAAGCTCAATACCAAATTAAAATCTAAGTGCACTGCATTAAGAAATGGAAAAAATTTTACAATAGTAAGTTGGGATAAAACTACACGACTAGCAATATGCATGTAGATGAGATGGCAATGCCGGCATTCGATAGTAGAGGACTCGCCCTACAAGCGAGTACAATCCATCATACACCTGAGATTGATGAAGGTGGATGTGATGCAAGGACAATGGTTTCTCTAAGATATGTCCAAGAGGCGTAGTAGATACATGTACACAAGTCAATGCACTATACTTATACGAGCGTCAGATAATTGCAAAGTGTACAAGTACTATCCATATATGCAATGAAAAGATTGTCCCTACAGCAAGTATATCAAAGACAACCACCTGATATTAGTGAAAGGTGGATATTGATACTGATGTCAATGGTCTTCTACAATACCATTCAGGAAGGTCGTAGTGGATACACGGTCCTCTGTAAATGAATATTGTGGGTAACAACAGTGGATGTATCGTAGGTGCACGAACACTGTGAGCAACAGTAGGATATCACCTAGACAAACGAGATTAAGATTACAATAACGTTGGGTAAAGGGCAACCGATATAAAAAGGGAGCCTCTTGGCAGAATGGAAGAGAGTTTAAAACACAAATAGGTATAAATGCAAGTGCACATGGTGCACGTTCATCAAATTTTTTAAATAAAAAAATATATATTAAAGAAAAAGAGAACACGTGAATAAAAACATCAGTAGTGAGACGACTACAAAATTTCTTTCTTTATTATGAGAAAAATTATACATGAAAAAATGCAAATACAATAAATAATAAGAAATAATATGATAACATTATATAAATATATTAAAACAAAAAATGAAACCATAATGTTAGGATAAATAACAAAAAAGTTTAAGATAGTTATAATAATATTAACAATTATGATTATTTTTCTGTGAATAAAAAATAGTGATTTATAGAAAAAAATAACTATATAAATCGAAAATAATTATGAATATTGTTATAATTTATTACACATAAGAAAAACACATTAATTATAAGAAAAAATAAAAATCCTCATCTTTTTCTGGTCTTGGGAAATGAATTTGCGGTTTTAATTTTTTTTTTTGTATATATTACTCTAGATTTGATATATTTAAAATAATTAAAAATCATTTCATATCATATAAAAGTTGAAATCAAACTCAACAGATACATAATAGCAGTAGGACAGCCAATAGGAGACTTGTTTATATTGCTTTTTTAAAAGAATAAAAATAAAAATTTAAAAATAAGATTTGAACATATAAATTAATAAAATTCATAATATATAAAGGTCATCATCTTAAATTACATTAAAGAAAATTCAAAGGTCTTAATGTCAATCTATTTAATTGTTGTATAAAATATATGAACAATTTCATATAAAATTTCTTTATAATAAGAGTCAGTAGATCTTCCCCGACAAAAAAATTCATGAAAATTTTTGTAAAATAGTTTACTTGGGATAATGATAAGCAGAAATCCAATATAGTTCGGAACAGAGGATAAGTATTAATGATAAACTTGAAAATTTGAAGTATAATGAGCCAAGGTTTAGAAAAGTTTATTCTTGTTCCTAAACTAAACCAAAAATTTTACTATATTATTTGGAGGCTCATCATAAATAAACAAACATTTGATGGATGGCACTGCATCGGTTGCATGAGAAGAGACCAACATCCATGATTTTCCTCTGTGTTGGTGATCTACAATTAGTAGCTTCAGATGCTACATTATATAATTAAAAAAGCTGATTATCATAACCATAAGTCTAACACATCACGAAATATAGCAATTGTTAAGTGAAAGAAAAAAAGGAAAATACATATTATTCCATTAAAAATATATTATCAAATGGAACATTATAGAGAGAAAAATGATAAGATATTATCACTATAAAGACAAATCTTTATATGTATGGTATGATCAAAAGCATCATCAATTGGAAGACTTTTATTTGAAATCTGAATCAAGCTTAAAGTTATGTGGTCACTTAACTTTAATCATCTTTCTAAAAGTACATATATGATGAGAATTTAAGATAATAAAGTTAAGTCATTAGAAATTAAGATAGATGTATAATGTAAATATGAGGTTAAATTATGAAACTTTTGTGAGAAATCAAGAATTTATGTTTAACAAGATTAGCTCCTTACATTTAAGACAAACCATATTATCTGAATATTTGATATTAGAAGTTAAGATCTAGATGATATAAAATTATATTAAATCACTAAAAGAGTTTATTATATAACTTACTTAAAAAATTAAAATATAATATGACTAAAAATAATATCTTATATTACCCAATGATAACAATGTATGCTTTTATTTTGTACGGTCCAAAGTAGAAATCATTAAGACCAGTGAATTCATCATTCTAAAACATAACCATCAGCATCTTCTTTCTTTCTCTTCTCTAATCTAAAGTTTGATTTACTAATAATCAGATCAGTTTCAAATATAAGAATGACAAAAATTCTCAAGATCATTCTAAAGATTGTCAATGCATTTGTATAATGGTGCACATGAATAAATTCTAAAATAAAAATATATAAAAAGAGAATAGTTGAACAACAACAACTCAATAGAAAGAGACCTAATCAAAATTTGGTCTTTATTATGAGAAATTATACATGAAAAATACAAATACAAAAAATAAAGAATAAATATGCTGATATTATATAATATATTAAAAGAACATAAACCATAACATTAGTTAGTAGTACACAAAATGTTTAAGATGTTAGGAGAATGCTTCTAATTGATTTAATTTAATTGGAGAGATGAAAAATAAAATCCAAAAAAAGATGATGAAATTAAGTTAAAAAAAAAAGAAAGAAACCAAACAACAAGAAAAAATTGTCAAAGAAAACTGAGTATTTTATGTCATGGAGGATAGAACAATTTATTCATAATTAATATGATAAGTTGTGTTTTATTATTTATACAATAAAAACTCAACAAAAGTTGAAAAAAATAATGTAAGATCAGACAAAGGTAAATTTTTGAGAATCAATTAAATTTATTCAAGATCATATGAGAACATATCATCCTTTACCTAAATAATAAATATTCCACATCACTTTTAATTTCATTCTTCGATTTTTTTTAAGAAAAAAAAAAAAAAATTATATAATATATTATATATATTCAAATACTGTATG
>NW_021318533.1:914322-959459 GCF_001605985.2 Dendrobium catenatum
AAAATATATATATATATATATATATATATATATATATATCACATCACTGTTATTAGATGTTGTATTGATTCCTTGATTGCAATACTTCTACATAATGATTTGTCAACTTAGAAGAGGTCATTGCCTTGATGTGTTAAAAAGAGTCAAGAGACCTATTCCCTGAAACTCCCTTATGAGATAAGCATATAGGGAATTTTAGTATGGCATTCTCCTAGATCCAGTTAGAATCCGTGCAAGGAACTTGGTCAATCTTGATTCTTCGTTATAGCATAAGAAATTCATTTTAAACATCCCATATTCCTATGAGTATGAGCTTTAACATTTCTAGAGATGTGTTTTTGGCGTTAGAGTTAGATGCAGCTTTGTCATACTTTGTTCAATTTAAGATTATACGAACAGTAATTCAGCATCGTGTATGACTTATATAACTTGCTATATATATATATATAATTCATATGTTTAGATTTAATGAATCCTTAATTTGCTTAAATGAATAGTTGAACGGATGCATGTGAGTAAAAATATGCATTAAAAATGATCATATGAATGAATGAATTTATTAGTAAAAGTATTTATAGTAATGATAATTGTAATGAAAAAGTAGAGTTATTCTTATGAAATAATAGTTAATAAAATATAATTTATATATTTTACAATTTGATAAATAATAGGATAAACAATATAGAATGCTAATCAGAAAAAAATTGATGTAATCTTTTTTAGAAAATTATTTCGATAAAACGATTCTTTGTTGAATAAATGGAAGGTCAAAATATAATACTTATGCATGATTTGTGATAAAAATATAAAAAAATTAAAAAAAAAATGAATGGTTTCTGATCATATCTAAAGATTTGTATTGGCTAATTTAAGTTTGTAATATTATCCAGTTTCTAGAATTCTTCAATAATGGGGATAAATCACTTATACAAATTAGTTAAGACCAAAAAGTAATGTATGAAAAATAAATGAGACATTTGGAGGTTATAATGCACGGTAGATTTGTTATATAAATTTGGTTCTTATAAATTTGACTTATAAAAAAACATGCATTAAGACCAATCAACATAGGTAATAAATATCTGGAAGAATTTTTAATGGGGCCTGATTCGAAGAATTCTTTGCCTTTTTTTACATTTTTTTTATGGATTTCTTGGAAAAAAAAAACTAATACTAACTGAGCATTCATCAATCCTCCAAAATTCCAAGAGCAACACCAACATTTCTTGAATAAACAAGCAATTATTTACAAGGAAAAGATAGCTCATGAACAAAATTAATTAAAGCATACAACACAATGGTTGAACACATAAAAGAATAACAATTTACATACATTAGCTAAATGGAGTAGAAGGCTAACATCCCTCTTTGGCTAGATGGAGTAGAAGGCTTAGATCCCTCTTTGGCTATCGGTATACCAAATTTTCATCATAGTCAGATTCAAATTTTGAAACTGGGAGTTAAAAATATTTCACTTGGGAGCTGAAGATTATAAAAGAGGACAAAAAGGAGATTGAAGGATCTTATGGCAATTTATAAGTGTACACGAATGATTGATCTTCCCCATTTGCCTCTTCATCTTCTCCGGGAGTAGTAGAGCTCGGTAAAGGTTCAGAGTATATGAATGGTACAAAATGGGGTAAGCGAAAGGACATTAATCTAAATGCTTGTAAATGTAAAAGGCTGTACTAAAAAGCCCGTACAAATTCCAAACAATCTGCGACTGACTATTCAACTAATGCAAATAAATCTTAAAAAAAACGTTCCTCGTTCCCCATCTTCGATTTTATTAGTAAAATATGTAAATATTGGATTCAATTCAATGCATAAGGCTATAAATGAGGGATTCGGCTGTAAATGTAAATGCAGCAAAAAGTTTGTTAATGTAGAATTAAATTCAATGCATAACGCTATAGAATTCAATTTAATGCAGAATATAATTTTATGCATAATAAGGCTGTAAATGAGGAATTAATAGTAGTATAGAATTAATAAAATAAATCTAATTATAAAAAATAAAATGAAAGGTTGGGATTTGATTTGAATAATTAAAATTAATTAAAATGGATGGCCAAGATTTGATGTGAAGGAAACTCAAGCTTATTTTATAAATAGACATTTGGTATATCAAAAGTTGTAATTGAGCTTTTAATTTTTAGGGATATGAAATGTTTATAATGAACGTTGTAGATGAATTTATAACTTATAGATGAACGATCTAGATTTGCTATGGGTGGATTCCCAAGCTACACTTATATAGTTGTATAGATTAGAACTAAGCCTCCTGGTGTTCCAAAGTTTTTTTTTGTTTTATCCTTAGGAAGAGAATAGCTCTGGCATTCACAAATATTAGAAATAACAAGTCCATTACACTGATAATCTCAAAAAGAGTCATTTGCAAAGTAACGGACTTTAAAAGTCCAGAAAGATCCTCCCCGGTGATTGAGAAAGGGGAGTCAACAACAAGATGAGGAGGTGCTTCATAACATCAAGATCTTAACGCCACCAGATCTGCAACTTCTATGCAAGCAGACAGAAGGCGTCTACAACCTACAACTAACTCCACTAGATCCGTAACTTCTATGCAAGCGGACAGAAGACGTCCACAATCTACAACATAAAGCCACCGGATCTGCTACTTCTATGCAAGCAGACAGAAGGCGTCTACAACCTACAACTAACGTCACCAGATCCGCAACTTCTATGCAAGAGGACAGAAGGCGTCCACAATCTAGAACATAACGCCACCGGATCTGCAACTTCTATGCAAACAAACAGAAGACGTCTACAACCTACAACTAACGCCACTGGATCTACAACTTCTATGCAAGCGGACAGAAGGCACCCACAATCTACAACTACCGCCACCGGATCCGCAACTTCTATGCAAGCATACAGAAGGCGTCTACAAATACTTTCAAGGAACCCCTGCACGTGCACCATAAATTGTATACACATCGGTATACTAAAGGGGTAAGTACAATCAGATACCCGTATGGGCCCCGATAAGCGTGTTATTGGTACACACGTGTTGTCTAGGGATGCTGCACGGGTTAATAAGTGAATTCAAGTTCGAACCCGATCCTTCTATACGGATCTATAGGAGTTGACAGGGTTCGAACCTTTAAATAAATACACGGTTGTGGCGACCGGTATATTTGTTTAAATACATTCATATTAGGCCTTCAAGGCTTATAATCAAGAGAATTCACCAAACAAAGGCATGGAGCCTACGAAACTCAATCCTCCTAAGCAAGTATGAGTGGACAGGGTTCAAATCATCGAATAAATATGCGGTCACGAAGTTGATCGAAATATTTATTTTATACATTCATATCAGACATTCAAAACCTTTAACAAAGAAAATTCATAAATAAAGGCACAAAGCCTATGAGAAATCCGATCCTCGATCAACAGCTCGATCGAGTTGACAAGGTTCAATCAAATAAAGATAAATGACACCGAACACCCCGATGATGGCCGTGTTGAACGATAATCTCAACCGGAGGGGTTCACAAATATTTTCAAATGCTTCCCAAAAGTCCAGTAAAAAAATTAAAAATTTCAAAATTTAAGATATTTAAATTTGAAATCATCCATCAATCACTCAAAATAAAATCGATCAACCCTCCGCAACAATTTGCCGAGGTGGACAAATTCAGATATAACTTCAGCTCACAAAGACCTAATGCCTTGTTGAAAATATCACTAGGATCCATTCTCAAACAATCTCCTACCAGTAAAGACATGGTACGTGTCCTCTAACCGGCGGTTTGCCGCCAAATGGCACCGCAGGATAAACGGTTATGACGACCCGGGGCCCTCTGAACCGAGTGATTTTGCCGCCAAATGGCACTATGATATACCGGTTATGGCCAGAGCCAATACGTTCCTTATTGGCATCAAATCCTTTAGATATGAATCAATAGGATATGATTCATAGGGCACAAAGCCCTCTGTTAGCTAAGGTGGATTTGAATTTTTCCCCTTAGACAAACATCCAACCCAGGTCTACAAGGTCCCCTTGGACGAAGCAACCCATGGCTGCTGACAAGGATCCTTCTGTCAGGTTGCGTCGACAACCTCCTCTGACAAAGTAGACCAGGGACCACGATGGCCCGGGACGACGGAACCATGAGATCTTAATCGGGTCTATCATCCATTCCTCCACCATCCGCTTTAAGTGCAAGATGGTGCAATTTCTATTTTAAGTATCAAATCCTCTAAATTCTTCAAATTACTAAATACCAATACCCAATGCTGCTACTATATGCCAGATAACACGTATTATCCACGTATCTGATTGACGACTAGTCTTAATCGAAAGTTCTCTCTCGTGATCGAGAGGGGTAATTAACTATAGGGGCTTCGCCTATAGGAAAGCAGAACTCAGATCATAAAGTCCTCGCAAAATGTGGACGAAATCTCTGGGTAGTGTCTTATCTACAAACCCATCTGCCTTCCAAAATTTACCCCGGACTTAATTCCGTTAAAACTCCCCTCGCTAAAAGAAAAAGAAAAAAGCAGCAAATCAGTTGCATGGCGAGGAGGCCGGGGCCGAATTTTCGGAGCCCACATACGGATGTCATCCTTGGGATGAAATGGCTGCAGACTTTGGGGTGGACCAAGATCAATTGGGGAACTTTGAAGATGGAGCTGGTGATAGCGGGAGAAGAAAGGTGATCCAAGGAGATGCTGGGCTAACCAAGGCTGGGGTGTCGCTCAAATCCCTAATCCGGACCATCCAGGAGGAAGGGGGAGGCTACTTGGTGGAGTTACACCAATTGGAAGGCATCAGAATTGAGGAAGAAGGCACTATTCCCTCCTCAGTACAGCCCCTCGCACATCAGTTCAGTGAGGTTTTTCAACCCCCGCAGGGTTTACCACCCCAGAGGGAACTAGAGCACGCCATTACTTTGAAGGAAGGGGAGACACCAATCAGTGTCCGTCCTTGCCGTTACCCACAGATTCAGAAGGACAAGATTGAGAAGTTGATCCGGGAGATGCTGGAGGCGAGGATCATCAGGCCGAGTGTTAGCACTTTTTCTAGCCCAGTCCTGGTCAAAAAGAAGGATGGGAGTTGGAGATTCTGCGTGGATTACAGGGCTCTGAATAAGGGCACTATACCAGACAAATTCCCAATTCCGGTGATTGATGAGTTACTTAATGAGCTGCATGGGGCTATGTTGTTCTCGAAGCTGGATTTAAAATCTTGTTACCACCAGATCAGGATGAAGGAATCTGATGTACCAAAAATAGCTTTCAGGACACATGAAGGGCATTATGAGTTTCTGGTGATGCCATTTGGGTTGACTAATGCTCCTGCCACTTTTCAATCCTTGATGAAGAGAATATTCAAGCAGTACCTCAGGAAGTTCGTCCTGGTCTTCTTTGATGATATTCTGGTGTACAGCAAAACTGTAGGGGAACATCTGGAACACTTGAGGGCGGTTCTGGAAGTCCTATAGGAGCACCAGTTAAAGGCCAATCTGAAGAAGTGCAGCTTTGCCCAAACAAGTGTGGAGTACTTGGGCTATGTGGTATCCTAAGAAGTTGCAGCAGATCTGAGTAAAATAGAGGCAATGCAGAAATGGCCAAGGCCTAGGAACATAAGGGAGCTGAGAGGGTTCCTAGGTTTGACTGGGTACTACCAACGATTTGTGAAGGGGTACAACTCCATTGCCTGACCGTTGACTGAGCAGCTAAAGAAGGACAACTTCCTATGTGGAGAAGCAGCAACTCAGGCCTTGGAAAAATTGAAAGAGGCTATGACGACAGTGCCCGTTTTAGCTCTCCCAGATTTCAGTCAGACCTTTATGGTGGAGACGGACGCATCAGGATATAGACTGAGGGCAGTATTGATGCAGAACCACAGGCCTATAGCATACTTTAGTCAAGTGCTGTCAATCAGGGCAAGGCTGAAGTCAGTGTATGAGAGAGAGAGCTGATGACCATTATCTTGACGATTCAGAAGTGGCGACCCTATCTTTTGGGACGACATTTCATTGTCCGGACCGATCAGAAAAGCTTTAAGTACCTATTGGAGCAAAGAATAGTCACTGAGGAGCATCAGCGGTGGTTATCCAAGTTATTAGGGTATGATTTTGAGATCCAGTATAGGTCAGGCTTGGAAAATAAAGCAGCTGATGCTTTATCCAGATGTGTGGGGGAGCTTCAAGAGTTAGCTATATCAGTGCCACTGATGGTAGACTGGGGAACCATCAAAGAGGAGAGCATGCTGAATGAAGAGCTAAAGAAAATTCGGGAGGATCTGATGAAAGATAAGAGGAGAGCATGCTGAATGAAGAGCCATCCAGGTTATTACATTGAAGGGGAAAGGTTGTTGTATCAAGGGAGGTTTGTGATGCCAAGAACATCAATACATATCCCCCATATGTTGCAGGAGTTCCATAGCAGTGCTGTGGGAGGTCATTCAGGGGTACAAAAGACATATAGAAGGCTGGCATCTAAGCTCTACTGGAAGGGGGTGCATAAAGATGTAGAGGAGATGGTGGCGAGATGTGAAATGTGCCAAAGGAACAAATACATGGCTATGGCTCCAGGGGGTCTACTGCAACCCTTGGCACTTCCGAACAGAGTATGGGAGGAAGTGTCCATGGATTTCATCGACGGCATGCCGCGATCAGAAGGATATACTGTTATCATGGTGGTGGTGGACACTCTCAGTAAGTATGCACATTTTATCCTATTGCGACACCTCTACACCGCTGTGTCAGTGGCAGCATCATTTATCAGGGAAGTGGTTAGACTGCATGGAATTCCTGAATCAATAGTGTCAGATCGAGATAAGGTATTTTTCAGTCAGTTTTGGAAAGAATTGTTCAGGTTGCAAGGGACTATCTTCAAGAGAAGCACCGCCTACCATCCACAGACAGATGGGTAGACAGAAGTAGTAAATCGAAGTCTGGAGACTTATTTGAGGTGTTTCGCTTCTGAAACACCGCGGAGGTGGGCGAAGTGGCTGCCTTGGGCAGAGTATTGGTACAATACCTCGCATCATTCTGCAGCTCAGATGACGCCTTTCAAGGTGCTGTATGGAAGAGACCCACCACACCTAGTGCACTATGGGAAAGGAAATACACAGGTATCTTCAGTTGGGCAGTATCTGGAAGAAAGGGACAAGGTGCTGGAAGATTTGAAGAAACATCTGCTGAGGGCTCAACAACTCATGAAGAAGCAGGCAGATTCACACAGAAGAGACATGCAGTTTGAAGTTGGGGAGAAAGTCTTCCTAAAACTACGACACTACAACCAGAGGACAGTGGCGAGGAGGAACAAGAAATTGGCACCAAGGTACTTCGGCCCCTATGAAGTGTTGGACAAGATCGGCGCTGTGGCGTACCGATTGAAGTTGCCCCCATCAGCTACTATACATACAGTTTTTCATGTATCACAGCTAAGGAGAGCTATAGGGGAGCATGCTGTTAATACAGATTTACCTGAGACACTGACTAAGGATTTGGAAGTGATATTAGAACCTCTGGAGCTTACAGGCGTAAGATCAGATAAAGATGGCAACAAAGAAGTGCTGATTATGCGGAGAGGTCTTCCCGATTTCAATGCTACTTGGGAGCCATTGGACCAAATGAAAGAGCAATTCCCTTCCTTTCACCTTGAGGACAAGTTGAGTTTTTTGGAGGGGAGTATTGATATGCCGCCGGCCCATCCTGGGCTGGCTAAACTGGTCCAGCAGGGACCGGTCTTGGTTTATTCCAAGCGGCGAGCACAGCACGGGGGGGGGGGGGGGGGGGGGGGGTGCGAGTATTTTAAAAACTTTTTTCACAAAGAAAGAAAATTGCATAAACCAAATCACACCACAGAAATAAATGCGGAATCATGGGCTTAATGCAAATGTTGGGGGGAAAATTTTGAATTTTAAGGGTGATTAGGTAATTTGTAATCCTCCTTTAATGATAATTAGGGGGAAAGGAGAGGGCATCTTGAATTTGAATTAGAATTTGAGATCTAGGGTTTCTTGCTTTGGGCTCTTGGCGTTGCCGGAGATTGGAGAGTTGTTCTTCCTCTCGGATCGAAGAACAAATTGTATCTTTGCTATTTTATTTGTCTACTAGTGAAGTACAAGTATTCTTGTGAGTTTCTATCAATTTTTCTCACTAGATCTCGCTGTTTTCCTGTGATTTCCTACTGTCCACTGCGGAAAACAGCAGTTTTTCTTGCTGTTTGCTACTCAAATTGTGATTAGGTTTGCTTGTGGACTCACGTATTCCTTAGGGTTACTTGCGAACTTAAGTATTTCCTATCAGATTCATCATCAATCCCCACCTTCCAATTTTAATTTAAAGTGGTAAATATCCAACCTTATATGAAATTTGCAACAATTATACACCAAGCATTTAGCTTCTAATCGAATGTCCTCTCTCACTGCAAGTAAGTTCAGCGATCACTGCAAGTAAGGATAATTAACTATAGAGACATCTGTAGAAAACCTGAAGACAAATCTTAATGTTCTCGCAAAATGAGGATGAAAACTCTGGATAGTGTCCTATTTATAATTAATCTAGCTTCTAACAATTTGATCTGAAAAACACAGAGCTCTCTCAGTAGAGCCAAGGAAAAAAATTTAGAACCCCACAAAGCTAAGAAATTCAGATCATGGAGAGAATGAAGTAGTGATTTAAAGATAAAGAAGAAGAAAACAGACAAATTTTATGTGCACAACCTAGGCATCAAGCAGTTAGAATTAATGTTGCAGGATCAGGAACGAAAAATAAGACTAAAGAGAATATGATTATTATTTATTGAAAAATACTTGCCGAAAATAGAATTAATATGTGATACTCAACGAGAATGAATAGAGAATAATACAAGTTTAGAAGGTATACAAATATTTCTTATAAGACTAGAAAAAGACAGATAATGAATAAAAAAGAGTACTCTTTTTATACAAATGCACAAAAAGCACATGAGTAGTTGCAGATACACAAATTTTCAAAAATATATTCCGACACAAATAACATAAGAACAATGTGATTGAGTCTGGATATTTAGCCTGAAATGTTCCAACTAACATGAACAATTTTGTGACATCCTTACTAATTTCGAAGGATTTAATTAAAAAAAACTAAATTAAGTGTTTTATGAAATTGATAAACTGTATTCCTATGAAATGATGAAATTAGAAAGCCATGCATGATCTACTTACCAGTGCATATCATGCAGCCTTAATGTATTATTCAGGAACAAGTTGCTCAAAGCATGGCAAACATTCCATTGAACCTGCAACAGAGAAACAACTTCTAGTTAAAAATTAAATAAAAACGACATAGAAGCTAGCAAACAAGCTCGCTGCTTAGAAGATCTATTCAGAATTCGTACAGTTAGAAAAGAAAAAAAAAAAAAAAGAATGCCGATTACCCATAGCTATAAAACATTAAAAATTAAGCCAAATTTAATAAAAAGACCTTTCTTAAAAAAAAGTTGCATATAAATTGTTGTTTATAAATAATGTAAGAAATTCCTCAACATAGAATCAAATTAATATAGCAATATTAAAATAAACTATAACCAAGTTCTTAAATTGTAAGGGGCGCTTTAAAAGTTCCTCTTTTGATCTCCACATATAAAATCCTAAATTTTGATCTCCACATATAAAAGTTCTTCACCAAGGTCCTTGATGGAACAATCTGTGTTAAGAACAAAAAAAACAAAAAATAATAAAAAACAAAACCCAACCTATCTACCGACCTGAACCTGGACCCCGCTGCTCAAGACCCCACATAGCCTTACCTCCTCAACAACCTGACAAATTAAAACTATAAAAAGAGGGCATGGGGTAAGTTTTCAATAACGCATTTTCTCCCAGCTTAAACTACAAGTCCCTCTCCGTCACTCTGGAACAGCATGCATCTCCTCCCTATCCTAACGGAAGATGTTGCCAAACACTTCCCCGCATGCTGCAGAGTGCTAGCACCTATGATGAGGACATCCGACGGTGGAGAGTTTACCAGAGGAGATGCCAGAGATACACAGCCATGATTACACCACTCTATTTTTGAGATATTATTTATATTTGGTTTATTATTGTATCTTTTCTGTTTTTATCCTTACTTGAGTGAGTAGGTTCATGTGACCGCGTGGGGCACTTTTGTCTTTTTATTTTACTATTGTATTTGACTATTTATAGCCCCTCCTCTTTGGAGCGGGGTAATGATGAATGTTATGAAAGAAAATTTGTGCACTTGTGTTTTGGGAGAGCTTGAGAGTTCTTGTGAGAGTGAAGGCCCAAGGTGAGGACAAAGTACTACCCATCAGTTGCAAGAAGCATCCGGGCTAACGGTCCACTCCCCCCTCCCCTTCCAAACCGGCTGCCACCATCTCCTTCCCCTCCAAACTGTAGGCCACGATCCCCACCCCTTCAAAAATGCCGGCCACCACCACTTCTCCATCTAAACTGTCGGCCACCATTTTCTTCAAAAATGCCGGCCACCAGCACGTCGATAAAAATAAAAATTTTTATTTTCATTTAGGCTGCTAAGGTCACTAAAGTCAATCGCATTCTCATATTCTTTATTGAAAAGTTTAACAAAATATCTCATCCACTTTTGTTGAATATCCTCTTCTAATAAAAGCACTTTTTGATCTTCATCCTTAATACAATTCACTTGAATTAAATCCTTACTACTCCTATCTCTTTGTTTAGCTAACTAATATATGTATCTTTCGGCCTCCTTAGTATCTAATCTATTATATAAATCATTAAAAGCTAAAATTTTTGCCTTGCAATTTGTTTTCATACACTCCTTACGGGCCACTTTATATCTTTCCCAATTATCAGATTTTTTACAGCTAAACTAATTTTTAAAAGAAAATTTCTAATTTTTTATCTTTTCATGAAAATTTTGATTGCACCAGTATTTATTTTATGATTACTAAATTTTTCCTTTTGATACTCTAATTCAAGCATATTTTTTGCAATATTTTTGATATTACTAGCTATTTTTTTTCACATAACATTAACTTCCTTGTACACAGACAAAATCTTAAGATCTAGAATCTTACTCTCAAAATATTTTTTGTTAATATTATTTAAATGTCCCATCTAAAATCCTAAAACAATGATATGCTTTATTTTTTATTTTATGCCATTTATCTTAAAGTCCAAAACTAATGGGTGATATTGGGGGCATTAATATTCACTCGAAATAACATCGCAATCATTGCAATATAAACAATTTATTTTCTTATAAGAAAATAATCAATCTAAGTTTTACTATATCCATTCTTGTAAGTGATGAGAGGCTCATCTCTTTTGTTAAATAAGATATTAGCAATTACAAAATTATAAATTAAAGAAAAATCTAATATGGTCTTTTACAACCTTCATTGGTTGTTCCAAAGTCATAGCCACCATGAATGCTTTTAAAATCATCTACCTCTCTACCAACATATATCCATTTAAATCTCCTCCAATAAATTTTTTTTCTTTGAGAGGTATCTTTTGTATTAATTCTTCTAGGTCATTCCAAAATTTTAATTTTGAACACATCCAAACCTACTTGAGAAGCATAAACACTAATAATATTAATAATCTTAGCATTACTAATAATCTTTAAAGCTACAATTCTATGTCCAATTCTATTAATTTTTATAACATTATCCTTTAAACTCTTATGTAAAATCACACCTATACCATTTCTAGTACGCCTCTTACCAGATTACCAAGGACATCCAAATGAACCATTTTAAAGTTGTTCTTAGATATTTAGTTAATCAAGTTATCATTTTGTGTATCATGTCTGTTTGATCTTCTTCTTTCTCTAGCAACCTATGATGCACCGACACGGACACGTCGACACGGACACGGGACACGGCATTTTTTAAAAATATAGGACACGTGTGCGACGTGGACACGACATAATAATTTTTAATATAATATATAGAAATTAAGGTGACATTATATTAAAAATGACAAGCAATAATAAATCAATTTCATGATAACTAGGTATCTAGCGGTACCTAGCATGTACTAAGCGGTACCTAGCAATACCTAGCGGTACTGAGCATGTACCTAGCGATACCTAGCAGTACCGAGCATGTACATTAGCTTTTTTTGGTAAGTTTCAAAAAACAACAATTAATATTTCAGACGTCGAGAGTCAGGTGTCGATGCCATTTATCAGTCACCGAGAGAGGAGATAAAAATATCTTCACTGCCAAAAAGAAATGAAAATGAGAATATTCGATGATTGGGAATTAAGTGCGGACGTTGATTTTGTGTTATGGATAGGAAATAAGAAATCCCGCAAAATACAAGAAATTATATTTAAAAAAAAATTATAAAATATTTAAGATACGCGTTTCCAATTTGCATTTAATATTTTTTAATCGGACAAGTTTGCGGCGTGTCCGACACGTGTCGGAGGAGTGTCGAAAATACTCTTTTAATCACGTTATCAATCAGGTGGTTTGTGCTTGCAACGACAAACAAGTATGTATCTTTCTGAACATATGCCGATGAGCTTGCCGGTCATATCCATCCAGCTGGTCCAGCCAATTAAATGGAGAAAACCAAAGGACTATTTTCCAATGAAATCAGTTGTGGCCATAGATTAGGACAATAAGGTTATCCTAGTCAACAAATTTTCAGCATTAAAAATTAAGTCATATGGGGAGCCAATTAAAAGGATAGATGCAAATTCTAAAAAAGAAACATGTAAACCAGAATTTTATCTCAGGGACAAACTAGTAATACAAAAAGACTTCAGGGCGCAAGATAAAGAATTTCTAACATCGTGGACTTGTATTTAATTCAGCCAAAAAACAAAACATGAGACTTAACATTAATAACTTTAAAAGCTATCAACAGCGAAATGTAGAGAGAGAGCTAGTTACCTTTACATTTCCAGTTGTTACACATGAAAGAAAGGCTTGTACCATTCTTTCAAGCCACCGAGGGTCTCCAAACTTAGCACTACTAGAACCATTGCTTGTAAATACTGGTGAGCTATTTTCCTTGCAGCAGTTAGTCGTGGAGAATTCAAGGTTTTTAGCTGCACGGTATGACTCATTGGGAGTCATGATCACTTCATTTGGCGTAGAGTAACAGTTGAAACTCAGAAACCTTGATATATGCCCAAGAGCCCTCACAGCATTTGATTTGATCTAAGAAATAATTTTTATATTGTTATATAGAACATTAAATGAATAAACAAACAGGATATTGAAAGGAACAAGCTACATTCCCATCATGCATTGACCAGCAATGTGCCCAATGATGGTCACGAGAATTTTGAAGGCACGCTGCAAAACTTTAAATTGAATGACAACCTGGTTAAATAGAAGAACGCAAGCAAGCAATATAACGTCAAGTATTAAAGTCTAAAGCATTCTTTCCAAGAAAGTCTGTGGGCCATCAAGATTTTTAGAGGTGTGAGTTAGGATCAGCATGAAATGGAGAATTTCAACATGACTAAACAAAATAGAACTGTTTATAAGTACTGCAACCCCAAAAAAGAAAATTATAGTTTCGTTCTCCGTTTCAAGGGATTTAATGGAATAAATTAAATGACCTTTTTATTGCTTACTGTGCTCCATCAAATAGTTGGTTCTCCGTAGGCTGGATGGAATAAAATAACATAAATAACCGAATTGAACAACTCAATCTTCTTTTATCCTATATGCCACTTCTCTTCAAGAAACACTCATATCCAATATTATCACTAGTAAAACATTCCCGTATCCACTGCACTCCCTCCTCACACCTAAAAGCAAATCGACAGTGCTTCCACTCAAATTTCTAATAGAGGCCCCTCCTGCTAATCACTCGAGCACCTTCCACCATATTCAACTTTGTCTGCTTAACCTGCTTCATATAGTGTTGCCCAAATGGTAAAAGCCAATAAGAAATTAGATTTCAAGATTTTTATATACAGACATATACACGCACTTAACAAACAGCGAATATGGTGATTGCATTTAGGATTTCACAACATGAGGAAATGTGATTGAACTTGAGAGCAGCAGAGATCTAGTTGATAAATTGTGGAAAGGTACAAGACTCTACTACAACCTCCACTTCTCAAATGCTCCATGAATAAGGGAATCCTCATATAGAAAAGTAAAACTAATAAGATTCTTATCCAATGAATGAGTAAACGACAATATGCAGGGGATTTAAATATGGCTCAAGCCCTAAAACTTAAAAAAATAAGAAAATACAAAATAACCCCCCTTCACATAAACAACAACATGTAGGCGATTTTAATAAAGCCTAAGCCCTAAAATAAAAAAAACAAAATAACCCCACTTCACATAACAACCCCCCACCCCCAACACCAACCCTAACAAATAAAATTACAAATATAATCCCACTCTCATATAACATGATTGTGTCAGCATTAGGTAGAACAAGAAGCACAAAAAAACTGTATACATAAACAACCTTTCAGTACACTACAACAAGGTGTTGTTGCAATCCAACACAAGCATCAAAGATTGTATTACGTCAGATACTAAATAGATCAAGAACCCGCTAATGAGGCATCTTAAAGTTAAAATCCACACCTTATCACCATCTTTTGTCAATTGCAAAGCAGTTTCAACAATAAGAGAGAGTGCTTCAAATCCACCCGTATCATCTGCAACTTACAAATTGAATATGATGAACCTTATGCTAACAAGCAATGAAAGACCCATTATATGACCACAAAATCTACCTGTGCTTAACTCTAATTGCAGCTCAATTGCTCTATAACGAAGAGAATCACAAATATTAGCTAATGCCCAGGAAGCAGTTATACGCACCTGAACAGCAGACATGACAATGATCAGGTAAAATTATAAAATATATATTTGGATCAAGAACAAAGGCCCAAAATCATAACTAAAAGAAAAACAGTGTTTAAGGACCATATTATAAGATGTAGGTACCGAGACTGTAGAATCATGGGTGTTAAACTCGGCTGCACGAATAAGTTTATTCAGCAAACATCCACTGCAAAAACAATTCCATATCTGCAGACTACCAATCGCGAAAACTTTGCAAAATAATAAAAAAAATACTATTTGCTACGTACTTATAAACAATTCGTGAGAAAGATGCCAGAACACCAATTGCTCGACAAGCAGCTGATTTGATGGATGGAACCTCATCGCCTAGTGCTGCTGAAACCTGACCATGATAATTTAAAAAGTCATCATACTAGCAGGCATAGCATCTCCTTTTCCACCTTCTTCTCAATTAAGGAAATGATATCTAATATAGGTGAGCAGAACATACAGCAGAAGATATAATTGCTTCTTGCATATCATCGTTCAGCATAGAAAATACTGAGGAAGTCAATCCGGCAAAACAATTAAATGCTGCAACCCTCACCTATCATACAAAATAAACAAATGCTCATAAAATGACGTAAAAAAATGCAGCTAATAAGAAAAATTTAACATGTTTTGACCCACTTGACATAAATGTTATGAAGGTTAAATGCTGGGCAGCCTCAAAGGTGAATTATACATGGAAAAATGAAAGATCTGAACCAAAATAAATGGAGGGGAAAAAAAGAATTCACTACAAGCCTTTGTTTCTTTAATTAGAAAACATAGTGATACATTAACATCAGTATTATCTGACCATTCAACCAATTCATTTAAATAGGATCAGTTTCTCAAAGGCAACCCATAAGAGTCAATACAGGAAACAAAAGGGTTGAGTGTAAAGATCCCAAATTATTATTTATTTAAAGACATTAATAAGAAATTTATCAGGTAATAATAACAAAATTTAAATTAAAAAAAAACTGAGCTATTATGTCAGTATAATTGAACTAACATAATGCAGACTTTAAAAAAGGAACCAAGCAAGTGACCAAAAAAAAGAAACAAAGTAAGAGTTAGCAAGCAAGGGATAGTAGGCAAGCGGAATGGGGCAAGCAGTGAGCGAGCAAAAATGAGGAGGTCAAGCATGGAGGTGCAGCAGCAATACTAGGTTGAGAATGCAAAATTCATAAGGAGCCATTGTGTTGATCTTGGAATTTAGTAAACTCGGGAGAATAAAAAAAATGTTGTGCCTCGATGAGAGATCACAAGATCTTTTATCCACAAAAGAAGAACTAGATAGAACTTGAAACATTAACAATAACAATGATAAGTAGCATTTGTGATGCAAGCAAAAATTAGGACACATAACAAACTTATATAATAAAAACCTAAGCTTGCATTTCATTTGCTTTGAGAAGAATGATACATGTGAGGTGGACACTTGCGGAGAGAAGATCGAGATAAGAAGTCCGAGACGAAGGAGGAGAAGCTCGCAAGCTTTCCTAAAAGAAGAGAGAAACGGAACAAGCTCACAAGCTTTTCCACGACAAAACCCGTAGGTTTAGGCTCCAAAAACCACATCATAACACTCTCCAAAAACTATCTAAACATCACATATATATAGGATAAAAGATGGTAGCCAAACATCCATATCACATACTAATTAACCCAATAAGTTATGGAAACTAGAAGGCCAAAAGTTCTGACCAAAACAGGACTTGAAAAGCCACCAAAAGGAGCAGAAAACAGCTCCCAAACAGTCACAATTCATTCCAGAATAAGCACCTAAAAAGGCACAGGAAATATGGGAAAAACAGCCACGGGAAAGCAGCCACCAGGGAGGAAACCGAAGGGACTGCACAGGAACCTGGTAAAAAAGCCAGGGAAGCAGCCAAAAAGGCAGCACAGGAACCGGGTAGAGGAGCCACGGGAAAGCAGCCAGGGAGCAAACCGAAAAGGCAGCACAGGAACCGGGTAGAGGCAATCATGGGAAAATAGCCAGGGAGCAAACCGAAGAGTCCAAGGAAAGGGGAAGGAACCAAGGGGAGGAAATCAAGGGGCCACATGGGGGGGAATGAACCTAATTAAAGCCACATTATGAGCTGAAATATAAGTAGAAGCCAATTAATGAGCTGACTCAAGAAGAAAACTTACAAAATTTTCAACTCAACTTATTTTGACACCCCCCCCTGCCGACAACAATTTGGAAATATAGTTGTAGCGCTTGATATGAAGGAGAAAGAGTAGAAGGAACTGATGGATCACCAAATGGACTCTTGAAGAATCAATTGGCTCAACAACCAACTTGATGATATCAAAAAACAAGGTTTAGTGGAATGCTAACATCCAACAAACTATCAGCATCAAGGGATGGAACAAACAAAAAAAAATGTACTCAATAAAAGTTTCCAGTGCATGACAACCCATGGGACCAAGGTTTAGACAGTAGGCAACAAATTGGTACACTCCATTTGATCATGATTATTCACCACAAATAAATCTTACGTGAACATGCCATCATCAAGAAAATGCATATTTTAGCAAACCTTCAATTCCACTTTTTCTAATCATCGCATAAAAAGTTCGAATCCATACCTCCCAAGACAAAGGGATTCAAATGTCTATTTCAACAAGAACACAAGCCATAGATGGTCAAGAAAGTAGATAACATTATCCACTTTTATTGGTTTGCTAAAAATTGAAACCATAGAGTATAATGTAGCTAGATTGTCGTAGTACTGAATATGAGGGAAAGCAACCCATACAAGTGTAATAAAAGGCTCCTTAGAAGTATCAAACTATGAAGACCATTTTTAATACATGCAATTGTAAAACATACATATCATATGAAGACCAAGAAAAATGTCCTAAAAAATTTGTGTCTAAAGATAATTTGACAAACACGTGATGTCAATCAAGAAGTACAATAGAGTAATCATCCAAATGAATATCACACATATGAGTATGAATACTCTCCAAGATCAGGCATTAAACAGCCAAAGCGTACAAAAGGTTCTTCCATATCTACAATCTCAACCTCGAAAAAAAAAAGTGAAAGCTTTTAATATGAAATATATTGGGAAGTTTGTGACTATCAAAGATCGTGCCATGCCAAAAGGATAAATGAAAATTGACAGATATATCCAACTACAAAGAACCATGCCCAAACATTGTCATAAAAAAAAAAGAGTATTAAGTGATGGGATGTTGCGCGCTAGCCTATGGAATGATTCGGCATGAGGGGCCATAAGAACCATTGACAATTGTGGTAACATCCGGAGATGGCTGCAGAGAGGCGTAGGTAAAAATAGAACTCAAGGCAAAGCCTTGATGCCGACATTGGACAACACCAGCAAAGGGAGCAAAGAAGCCTAGGAAGCGAGATGGGCCCATAGAGAAAGGTGGAGACGGTTCACCATCAGTATCACCAAGTATATTTTTTCTTAAAGCAAAATATTATAACCAAATAATGATATGAGTACAAAAAAGACAATTACCAAGATTTGCTTGAGAAGAAAAAAATTACAATAGCCAAAAAAAGTTAACATGAAAACCAAGGATGAAGAATCCTATGGATCATGAAAACTACAAAAATACTCATTGAGTTGTCATGTTTATAGCCTTGTGAATGCACGCAAGTGGTAATATTTTGTTTTAATTTATGCCCCTTTTAGTAAATCAAATTTAAAACCTCCAATCCACCAATGAATGGATACTCTAAATCTCTAAATACTCCAATAAGAATTAGAAAATGCTAAGAAACCTTATCATCTATGTGTTCACAAATTGGAGGTAGTTGTGGTGTTTCAAGAGTTAGTTCACTAGTCTCGAATATAGCACTAGTGATGGATGAAGTGGCAACTTTGAGGGCTAGCAAGGGCAAGCAACCACAACATCCTCTAGATGCAATGGAGAGTTTAATCTGGTTCAATGGTCTAAATACAAACCTAATCCAGTTCAATGTTCTAAATACATATCTTCTACTATGACTCCAGAAAATTTTGAAATTGAATCTAAAATAGAAATAAAAATTGAATATTTGAATCTAAAAGTTTAAACTAACTCTAGATTCGAATCCAAATCTTACTCTGACTCGCCTCCTCAATACTTAACCACCAAACAGCTAGTAGGTACAGTGTTTCCTCGGCATGCATGCTATATATTTTGTTGCATTGTGAGTTGAGCATTCGCATGAATAACCTATTAATTTTCAAATAAGTTTTGTTATACAGAATGAAAAGCATGTATGGTTGTCATGCAAGTTCTTTATAATGTTTGAATTTTTTTTTTTTCAAGAATGGTTGTGATTTTGTTCATCATTTATGCATAGATTGCACTCTATTCATCTACCAAAGCCATAAAGTATTATTACATTGGTAGTCAACAAGAAACTATTGTGTTTGCATGTGCTCTACTTTTTAACATTAATATTAGTTCTCATTTTTATGATGCAATTCTATCACTAAGTCAAGGCATCTTCAACCCTATAGCATTTACTGTTATCATTTCTACATGTGAATTTTATGTAGGTCCAGATATGCTTCTATTTCTTTTGTTAACATCTCTAATAGTAGCAACCGGAAATTCTATAAGCATTCTAATAAAATGAAGATATTGTCTACCTTCAAAAAGTTTCACAGCTTCTAACAAAAACCATTGTTGCTCTAATGAATATGATTTACTCAACAACAACAACAACAACATCAAGCCTTTATCCCACTACGTGGGGTCGGCTACATGAATCCTTTTTCTCCTATCCTATTAAAAGTCAAATTCTCGTTTAAATCTAATAAAGAAATATCATTCCTAATATTTTCTAACCAAGTCTTTTTAGGTCTACCCCTACCTTTCTTAACACAAGTCAAATCTAATACCTCTAGTCTCCTAACCGGATCATCGGAAGGCCGCCTTTTTATGTGACAAAACCATCTAAGGCGACTCTCTCTAATCTTATCTTCTACTGGAGCTACTCCAACCTTTTCACGTATATGCTCATTTTGTATCCTATCTATAATGGTAAAGCCACTCATCCACCTGAGCATCCTCATCTCTGCCACACTTAACTTAGTATTATGCTTCTCTTTTAATGGCCAACATTCGGCACCATAAATCATTGCAAGCCTCACTACCATCTTATAGAATTTTCCCTTAAGTTTGAGGGGTACATTTCTATCACATTACAAGCCCGATGCATTCCTCTACTTCAACCATCCAACTTAAATTCTGCTGATAATATCCCCATCTATTTCACCATCACTCTGAACAAAAAACTTTGTTACTCTAGTGAATATGATTTAGTCAACTAACAAAAAACATTGTTACTCTAGTGAATATGCATTAGTCAAAACAAAAAACAAAAAACTGAAAAAGGTTGGTTTTAATGTTTTTATGGACATATAATCATTTTTGGACAAATTTTGTTTTTATTTTTTTTTATTTTAAAAATGTAATAATTATGTGGATACTTTGAACCATAATTAGGGTTTTATTTTATTGATATATATAGGATCTAGAGTAAGATCTTTCATTATTTATTATTGAAGTAGGGAAGATTCTGAAGCAATTTTTTTATTGACCTTGTTTTTGGCATTTATGGTTTTCTTTCCTTAGATCAATGTCTTGAAGATTCGACATGAGGGGCCTGAGAATTAGTTGTTTTTGCATCTAGTTATTTTCAAATTATTATTACATAATTCTCCTACGTACCCATAGATCAAATAGCTATGCAGGTGTGAGACTTCAAATATTATATGTTCAATAGGTTACATTTCAAAAAAAATTGCTCATCATTTTTACAAGGTTCAAAACAATTTCACCTTGAGAAGAAAAGGGCCCTAATAAAACATGACATTTATGTTCCATAAACAGAAAGAGTAGGAGGCTTTTGATCAAGTTAGAGAATTGAATATGAAAAAAGTAATAAAGGTAGTGCACAAAAGAGGAGATAGATAAAGAAAGGAGCCTCAACAAAACTATATTTCATGAATAGCATGTGTATTGCAAAAGTTCAGAACTTAAATTCTTGCCTCAATATTTATAAGCTGACAACCAATAAATTGGTAAGCAGACATTCGTGTGTTTATGTAAGCCTCTTATGCTTTGAGCAATAGGCTTTCACACACATAGTATACAGATCCATTTTATTAAAGAAATAAGGTTCTGAAATGAAAACCTTTGGAGAGAATAAAAATTATCTTTCCAAGTGATTAATGCAAGCGAATGTCAGCTTAACTATTTATTCCAAAACTTTCTCTTATTTAAGCTTTCCTTTTTGTCGTTTTCTTACAATGAAGAAGCAGCATGGGTCAATAAAATGTACAACATTTCACACAATGAACTTCAAATGACAAGGAAGTAATTAAGTTAATACATCCTCGTTCAGTATGAAATTAAATCTTTATACGGTTAAATAAGATGTAAAACCTTCCAATTCACTGCATCAGCACATCACCTTTTTATGATATCCAACATCACATGTTCTTTTTGTGTGTGGGGATGTAGCAGGGAGAGGTTGAAAGTGCTAAAATGCAATGGTGCCTTGTATTGCTATATGCTGAATCTGTGTATTGGCTGAACTTGAATTGTTTGCATTAACTTTACAATTCATTATATAAATGGCATGACAAAATGAAAATTTATTAAATAACATATTCCTAAAGATCTTCCTATCAGATTACTGATGCCTTAAAATATTATTGTTTCGGGAATAAAATATACAACCATGAGCATTCCAAAAGATATACTTACCACAGGTGCACCATGGCATAAAGCAAGGGGGAGGTGCTTTTGGATAACCTCAGACCATTGCTTAACCGCTGAAGAGTAATCTGTAAGATATTTATTTGGGGAATTTGAGATATCCAACTCATATGAAGGGGCAGAAGCAACCCTCTTCTCTCTGGTTGTATTAGACATAAGTTGTATATCCAATAGTCTAAACTCTAAAAGATCATCTGCTCCCTTGAATCCAGATGCTGCACGAAGACACTCATCAATAACCTGAATAACAATTTAGGATTAGATGGTTAAAGAAAATAATAATTCAAAATTCCGTGAACTAAGGAAATAATAGAATTGCCTACATCCACAAAAATTCTGTAGTTGAAAATAAGAAGTGGCTCATAAATTATTAGAAGTTCGTACTTGCTGCAAGCTATAGCAATTGTTGAAAATACTTAGGAATGCGAATTTATAAAGAAAAGCAGAAGAATGGAAGGACGGATGAAAAAAAGATAAGAGTTTCAAAACATTCTTATTTCTGTAAGATATCCTAGCAGCTTCCTTGCCAGAAAGCTAGATATTTTGGATTCCATGCTCTCTATCTCACTCTCTCTCTTGATTACATCCAATATCACACTCGGTCCAAAATCAAGGAAAATTAAAGATAGATAAAATAACACCTGAGCCTAACACCACATTTATTAGACAATTATAAAACAAATAACATTATAGCTAATGAATTCATTAGCTCAAAAATTTCAGGTAATGATTATTTTCAGTTGGTTTATTCATGTGGCTAATCTTTACCAGACATTGTTTTTGCCAAAAACTTCAACGCATACATTAATCTTGCTAGTAATTTAAAGAAGAATAACTGCACTGCCCTTGTCATCAGCTGCATGTCAATGTCACAAAAAGATTTCAGAAGTCAATGATCAATTTGTATTCCACATTATTTTAATCCGAAAATAATTAGTTTTAAGAATGATATAGGTTAGGGAAAATGTTTTGAATACTAATTGGAAGGGATTATGAACAATTTTATGTTCCAAAATTTTGGATTTTAATTAAATCCAAAAATTCATGTTAAAAAGATAATTAATGGCTTAGGTAAAATAAATAGAAAGGGGAATTTAGAGAATGAGCGATTAATGAGAATTTTAAATTAAGATGATTGGCATATGATATAATAGGCCTCATGTTAAGCATGTGATACAATAGACATCATGTTAAACATAGCACATGGCATTTGACATACACTAAGCATATGACATTGAGACATAGATGCATATGTTACCAACTTGCATATTGTTTTTCCTCTATAATGCACATGAACTTTAGATTTAACTGTCATTTACTGAGTGTTAGCTCACTCTCTTGTTTTGGGATATTTTTCAGAAGACCCCACTGCTAGAAATGGCTGACCGACCTTGGTATGCTTACAGTCGTAGAGGATCGGATGACAGGTTCCTCTTATATTCTTTTTAGTTGTAGTTTAAATGATTTTGGGTGGTTTGGCATGAAAAAGATATTATAGCCACCTTTATATATTTGACACTTTTTATGCAATGATATAAAATTCTTAGTTTACATTGGAAAATTGTTTAGAGGCGCTTTTAGTTTCCTTTTGAAGTATTTTAGATTCTTCAATGCATGTTTTAAGAAAATTTAATGTTCTGAATGTCTGACATTCGTTCCCGCCTGTTTATACGAGCTCACCGGGCCAGGTCATGACAAGACTGGTATAAGAGCCAAGCTAATATGGATCAATATAAAGTGTCATTAGGATGCTTTATGTGTCTTTGACATTTTAGGGTGTATGTTTATACGATGTTTTTTTAATTGGAAATTTTTATTTGGTTTAGGGCTATGGATCAAGAGCCCGATGCCACTGATGGAAACAATGAACAGGCTCGGAGAGAAGTTCCGGCGATACCATCTGTGGTACAACCTCTTGGTGGTAGCAGCAGTGTTACCATAGACACTTTTACACAGATGATGGCGGTTGTGACATAGTTAATTCATCATTCTCAAGAGCAGCCTTAGTCTAGTTCCAGGAGAGAGGCATCTGTAGACAAGTATCTGAAAATCTTTTAGGACATGCGACAACCTCTCTTTATGGGAGTAGGAGAGCCAATTGATGCCGAAAACTAGTTTATGAGGGTCGAGAAGATTTTGAAAGGTATGCATTGTCCGACTGATCGGAGGGTGACTTTAGCTACCTTTGTATTGGATGGTGAAGCTGAAAGATGGTGGAGAGGACAGTTGTTGTAGAAATTTGGTGGCAAAGCAGCATCTCAGATTTTATGTGATGATTTTGTTAGAGTCTTCAGAGAATGGTTTGTGTCTCTTTCTGCGAGGAGGCAGATGCAGAAGCGATTCATTTGGTTAGTACAAGGAGATCGTACGATTATGCAATATGAAGCTGAGTTTACTATGTTGTCCCGTTATGCATCTCAAATTATCCCAAGGGCTGAAGACAAATGTCATAGATTTTTGTCAAGGCTTCATGATGCGATTCGTCAGCCATTGATTCCTTTTGGCCTTGATGATTAATCTGTTTTAGTTGAGAGAGCAAGGAGGATAGAGATTGATTTTCATGCTACTTAGAAGCGAAAGGATTTCCTTTAAAAAAAGAAGGGTTTTGAGAAGACCAGGAGCTTCCAGACACACTTTGGAGGACCTAGTATGAAGAAGGCTAGATCTGATAGTGGTGGGAGTTCATCCAGTGTCAGAACATGTGATAAGTGTGGCAAGTTGCACAGAGGCGAATGTTTGTCTGGCTCCAATGTTTGTTTATGGTAAAATCAGCTAGGGCACATGGCTAGGAACTGCCCAAGGGGTCCAAAGGAGGGGAGATCTAGTGCTCGTCCACCTCAGCAGAGTACTGGGAGACATCCGATAGGTGGTAGACCTAAAGCTCAAGAGTCTTCTACATCGGCATCGATACCTAGTCATCCGACTACGAGACCTGTTGTGCAACCAAGGGTCTATGCTATCACGCAGCAAGAAGCCAAATAATCTCCTGATGTGATCACAGGTATTATTCATGTTCAATGTCTACCTAGTAGAGTGTTTTTTTATACTAGAGTATCACATTCATTCATTAGTCAGGAGTTTGTTAAGAAGCATGCATTGAATGTCTACACTATGCCCACTATACTATCAGTTTTGCTACCTGATGGGTCTAGCATGATTGCCTAAAGTGTATGTTCACCACTACTTTCCTTATGTGAGAGGGATTTTGATGTTGAATTGATTGTATTACCACTCATAGAATTTGATGTGATTCTAGGGATGGATTGGATGTCTAGCCAGTTCATCTCCAAAGACTGTAATAAGAAAGTAGTGAAAATCAAGCTTCCTGGAGGAGAGAAGCTTGTCTTTCAAGGCGATCGAGGTGTATCCTCTATGATCATCTCATCTATGAAAGCTTGTAGTTTAATTTTGAAAGGGTACCCAAGCTTTCTAGCTCATATAAGGGACACTTCAAAACAAGTACCAGAGTAGAAGGAGATTGTTATGGTAAGGGACTTTCCTGATGCGTTCCCTGAGGTCTTACCCGGAATGCCTCATGTTTGAGAGATTGGAGGAAAATAACTACTATAAAGGAAGAAAAAGTATATTATCAGGTATTGGACTCCACAAGTAATGAAGTAGGGGAGAGAGCAATTCATTATGACGATGATTCAAATAAAGACCCCTCAGTGATGACAGTGTAGACGACTTCTACGTTGTTATGCCATTAATATTTCTTTTTTTAATTGTCGATGAGCAAGATAGAGAAATATATGATTAGGAGTTAAACAACATTTTATATTGTTTGGTTATTGTGATGTTTGGATTTCAATTAAATTTGATGCAGTTTATTACTTTACACCTTATGTCTTATGCGTTTTTCTGCTTCACATATATGACAATTTATTTCTCATCTTTTGATCTATTGTTTGGTTATTATAAAAAAAAAACATTTTGACTATACACAATTTTTACATTTTGAGGCTTACGCCTCAAAATACCTTGAGACTTACGCCTCGCCCTACAAACAAAAAACGCCTCAATACCCAATTGTGCAATTTTAAACCTTGGTAATTAGTACAACAACAAAACAACAACAACAACATCAAGCCTTTATCCCACTACGTGGGGTCGGCTACATGAATCCTTTTTCTCCATTGTGTTCAATTAAAAGTCAAATTCTCATTTAAACCTAATAAAGAAAGGTCATTCCTAATATTTTCTAACCAAGTCTTTTTGTCTAAAATTGCGCTGATGTGCGCCTCTTATTGCGCAAATTTTAAACCATGATATACATACATATATAAGGGTGAGGCGTAAGCCTCACGCCAGTGAGGCGAGGCGAGCCTCAAGGCGGGCCTCAGCAAAGTTGAGGCGTAAGCCTCATAAAAGAAACTCGAGGCGTAAGCCTTGAGGCGTTTTTCACTGGAATTGCGCAAAGGCGGGCCTCAAGGCTAGCCTCATGTTGCGCAATTTTAAACAATGGATGGAAGCATGCGACTCTGCATTGATTACCGAGAGTTGAACAAGCTTACCATTAAGAACAAGTATCCTTTGCCGAGGATAGATGATTTATCTGATCAACTGGTGGGAGCCACAGTCTTCTCCAAGATTGATCTGAGGTCTGGATATTATCAGTTGAGGATTAAGGAGGTAGACATCCCTAAGACAGCTTTTAGCTCAAGGTATAGACACTACGAGTTCACAGTGTTACCTTTTGGGCTAACAAATGCCCCAGCTGCTTTTATGGATATGATGAATCGGGTCAATACTCGACATTTTTGTCATCGTCTTCGAAAATGACATTCTGATCTATTCTTGTGATGAAGAGCATCATATCAATCTTCTTAAGGCAATGTTGCAAACTTTAATAGGAAATGAATTGTATGCTAAGTTCTCCAAATATGAGTTTTGGCTGAAGAGTTTATCTTTTCTGGGTCATGTAATTAGTGGGGATGGTATTCCTATGGATCAGCATAAGGTGCAGGCTATGTTGCACCGATACGGATACGGCGACACGGATACGACATGATACGGATACGGGACACGTCAATTCTTAAAAATACAGGATACGGGTACGACGCGGACACAACATCATAATTTATAAATCATACATAAAAATTAAGAAAGCAATCAAAGCAAAATATTTGAAATTACAAAAAAAAAAATGACAACAACATCATTTGTAGCCTTATAGCTTATAATATCAAAATATAAGTAGCATTAAATGTCTAGTACAACAACAAAAACATAAACATAAATTGTCTAGCACATAAAGTTTCAAATATTCAACAGAAGGAATGATATGATTAGCTTCTTCCGTGGTTTGTCTTTGAACTTCTATATCATCTTCAATAAATATCATAGCTTTTAATTCAGATTCATCAAGTGAAAGATTAGTAATTTCTAATATTCTCATATCATCAAGAGACTCAAATCCATCTTGGAAATGAGAGAGCTTTGCTCGCAGCCGCGGAAGTAAATACGATGTTTGTTTTTCAACGGACACGTGTATCGGATAAGCGTCCTTTTGAAATTAAATAGTATTTTAATTGGATACGTCTTTGGCGTATCTGACACGTATCAGTGGAGTATCGGAGGCGTATCCGTGTATCGGTGTATCAGATACAGCACGCCTTCATAAATAGGTGTATCAGTGCAACATAGGGTGCAGGCTATAGCTGATTGGCCCAGACCTACAACAGTAACTGACATACGGAGTTTTCTTGGGCTAGTTGGCTACTACATAAGATTTGTATAAGGATTCTCCAAGATTACTGCACCTTTGAGTAGATTGACTCAGAAAACAGCTAAGTTTGAGTGGAGTAGTCATTGTGAGGAAGCATTTCAGAAGCTGAAGACTTGCTTGATGACTACATCGATTCTTATTATTCCTTGAGATACTAAAGGATTTCAGATTTTTAGTGATGCATCACTGAAGGGCTTGGATTTTGTCTTGATGCAATATGAGAGAGTTGTTGCCTATGCCTCTAGGCAATTGAAAAACCATGACAGGAATAATCCAACCCATGATTTGGAACTAGCTGTTGTAGTTTTTGCTTTGAAGATATGGAAGCACTATCTACATGGTGTACATTGTGAAGTATTTACTAATCACCAGAATCTGAAAATATATTTTCACTCAGAAAGAGCTGAATTTAAGGCAAAGAAGATGGATGGAATTTCTTAATGATTATGATTTAGATATTCAGTATCATCTTGGAAGAGCAAATGTTGTTGCTGATACGTTAAGCAGAAAAATGTCGGTGAAGTTGAATGGTTTACTAACTCAGCAGTAGAAGCTAATTGAAGAAATGGAATGATTGGAGTTGTCTGTAGTACTTCCTACAACTGAAAATGTAGGATGCTTAGGTCAGTTGATAGTGCAATCTAATTTTAAGAGTAAGATCGCTAAAACTTTATTGAAGGATCCAAATTTTGTTAAGATCATTCAGTTAGTAAAGGTAGATCATGAAGAGGATTTCATTATTGATGAAGACAATCTTCTTTAGTATAAGGGCAAAGTTTGTGCGCCTAATGTTGGCGACTTGAGAAAGGATATTCTTTATGAAGCTCATCATTCTACTTATACCATTCATCCTGCTAGTAATAAAATGTATCAAGACCTTAAGGGTTTATTTTGGTGGCCTGGGATGAAGAGGAGTGTAGATGATTTCATTGCTAAGTGTACCACTTGTCAGTTAGTAAAAGCTGAGCATCAAAAGCCAGGTGGATTACTTCAAGCATTATCGATTCCATAGTGGAAATGGGATGACATTGCTATGGATTTTGTGTCAGGTTTACCCAGATCTCGACAGGGTCATGATGCTATTTGGGTTATCATTGACAGGCTTACAAAGTTTGCTCACTTTTTGCCTATCCGATTGACTCACTCAGTTGAGAAGTTAGCAATGCTATATGCTTGATTTTAGTGGAGACTGAAAATCTCATATTCATTTGATAGAGTTTGCCTACAATAATAACTTCCAAGCCAGTATAGGAATGGCTCCATATGAAGCACTTTATGGAAGAAAATGTAGAACACCTTTATGTTGGGCAGAGGCAGGTGAAAGGAAGGTGATTGGATCAGATTTGATTGATGATGCTACTAGCAAGATTAGAATAATCGGGGATAGGTTGCTAGTAGTTTAAAATAGGCAGAAGAAATATTATGATACTAAGCACCGTTATGTGGAATTAAATGTATGAGATTTTGTCTTCATAAAAATCAAGCCTATGAAGGGTGTACTCCGTTTTGGCAAAATTGACAAACTTAGTCCCCACTACATTAGTCCTTTGGAGATTGTGGAAAGGATTGAGAAGGTGGCCTACAAATTGGTTTTACCAACTACATATGATGTACACAATGTGTTTCATATTTCTTCCCTGAGAAAGTTTATGGGGCTGTTTGGTTGCATGCATTAAGAGTGTAAAGTAAAACAATTGCATGTATTTACTAAATTTAATTGTTTGGATAATTTTGAGCGGAACAAAAGGAAACCTGCCGAAGTATTAGTAGTGTATTAAGGGGCTTGCTTCGCATGAATTAGAAACCCGCTCAATATGAGCGGGTTATAAATTCACTGGATGAGAAATCCAAAGCATTATCGGTCTTTCGGCGCCACCGCTTCCTCTGCCCGTCTGCCGTTCCTTCTCTCCGGGAAGCAATGCGCCGCATGCAGCGAGAGTCGGTGGAGGTGAGCTCGAGGGTTGCCAAATGGTCGCTGGACTCTGGTGTCACAGCCTTACGGTCCGCCAGATCCAGTGCCTTCGTGGAGCGCTGCCGAAATCGGCAAAGCTCGTCGTAGCCAAAAATACCATGCTTGGAAAATCGACCGAGGACACGTCCTGGGAATAAATCCGTTCCTGTGCACGCGGCATGAACGCATGGCTTTTTGTTCGCTCCGACGATGAAGTCGCCTCCGCCCTTAAGGCCTGCCGCGACTTCCAGCGCCAATGGAAGCTCGATCTCAACGATTTCACCGGCTGACATGCGTCAATTTTTTACATACGCCCTCAAGGCCTGCCGCGACTTCCAGCGCCAATGGAAGCTCGATCTCAAGATGCAGAGCCAAACAAATATTTCCCTAAGAAACGAACCGAAGAGAGAGAAAGAGAGGAAGTGAAGAAAGTTGGATAGTAGAGACAGAGACCTGCTGCCATGACAATTAGAACTTTGGAGGAGGATAATCCAGTCTGCATCGCCATCGGAACTTGGTCGGAGCCTCGGCGGAGGATGGGAAAGAAGATAGAGAACAGCTATGAAAAGAAGAATTTTACAGGGATGTTTGAACTTTAAATTAAATATATTACTTATGAAATTTGAAATAAAAAATTGTTATATATATAGGGTAATCCGAATTATGGTTTGAATCTTTCAAATATATTTCGAGGTCTTTGATTTGGAGTCATTTGGGTTCGGATTGAGCTGAATTTGGTGTCGTTAGGTTCATATTTTCAAGACGTTCAGTTCGACTATAAGTTTACTGAAATTAGAGTTCAAATGGTCTCTAATTTAATTTTTGAAGTTTCCAACTTGATTTTGCCTTAAGATTAAAAAATAAAAATTTACAATTTTTGAAGTTTCCAAATTATGGTTGAAAGAAATTTTATCTTAATTCGATTTAGGTTTAAATAAATTAAATTATATAAAAATATATTATAACACAATATAAAAATAATTATTATAAATATATTGCTTTTATAAATATACTTATTTTATTGTTAAAATAAATTATTACAAAAAAAATACTTTTACTTTACTTTGGATATACCTAACCAAACAAGGAAAACAATTCTCATGCTTTTATTTTGCATGCAACCAAACAGGCTCAAAATATTTAGAATGCATTACATTGACTTTACATTGCATTTATTTTACACTTACACCAAGGTACATCATCTTGCAAATGTCTAGTGAGAACATCCATGACTAAAGCAAATAGATATGGGCTTAAGGCTGATCCTTGATGTAACCCAACCGAAATAGGGAAATACTTGGTCAAACCACCTTGTGTTTGAACACAAGTAATAGCTCCTGCATACATATCTTTAATGATTTGAATATAAGCATTATTGACTCATTTCTTTTCAAGAACTCTCCAAAGCACTTCTCTTGGAACTTTATCATATGCTTTTTCTAAATCAATAAATATCATAAGTAGATCATCCTTATTTTCTCCATATTTCTGCATCAAACCTCTTAATAAATGTATGGCTTCCATAGTCAACCTACCCGGCATGAATCCAAATTGATTTTGAGAAACATTAGTATCACGCCGCAACCTATGCTCCATAACTTGCTCCCATAGTTTTAAAGTTTGACACATTAACTTAATACCTCTATAATTCGTGCAATCCTGCGTATTACCTTTATTCTTAAAAATAAGAATTAATACACTCCTCCACTCATCTGGCATCTTTTTAGTCTTCAAAATAGTATTAAAAAGTTTAGTAAGCAAAGAAATTCCTTCATCTCCTAAGCATTTCCACACCTCTATTGGAATATCATCAGGTCCAACAGCTTTTCCACCCTTCATTTTATTTAAAGCCTCTCTAACTTCAGTTTTACTAATACGCCGATAAAAACATAAATCTTTACTTTCATTTAAGGTGCTAAGGTCACTATAGTCAATCTTATTTTCACAATCTTCATTAAAAAGTTTAGCAAAATATCTCATCCACCTTTGTTGAATATCATTTTCTAAGAAAGATATTCCTAAAAGTCATGGGACGGCTCTAATTAAGAGAGATTGAAATTTTGATTAAAAAAACATTTTTTTTTCTAATTTCTACATTATTTTAATCCAAAAATAATTAGTTTTAAGAATGATATAGGTTAGGAAAAATGTTTTCAATTCTAATTGGAATAGATTATGAATAATTTTAGGTTCCAAAATTTTGTATTTTAATTAAATACAAAAATTCATGTTAAAAAGATAATGGCTTAGGTAAAACAAATAGAAAGGGGAATTTAGAGAATGAGCGATTAATGAGAAATTTAAATTAAGACGATTGGCATGTATAATTATTGTTCGTAATTGTATTCTTTAGGTTGAACCTAAGACGAGATCGCTTCAAGGAATTGTGCGAAGAAGTTTAGCGAAGAGAGCCTAAGATAAGTGACATTACATTCAAGAGTACATGTTTTCTTTTTCTTAGGTCTCATTTTATTATGTTCATGTTGGCATGTTAGATAGAAAGCTTTTATATAAAAGTTACATAATACTTTGCAAGTTTTAATGTGTAATCAAATGCTTGTAAGCCACGTTATACTTGGTATTTTAGATAGAAAATTTGTACATAAAAATTCACTTAGTACTTTGCATGCTAAATAGATAACTCTTCCTATGTTAAAATTCGTTCACTTACTTTCTTAAAACAAATGCTTATATGTTACTTTGTACCTGACATGTTAGATAGAAAACTCTCCATATGTTAAAAAGTTCAATTTCATGCTCAATCAAATGCATCGTTTTCATGCTTAATCAAATGCATTATATGTACGATTGATATTGTCATTTTATGTTATGATATTAAAATACAAAGTTTGTGCATGTTAAGGTGGAGTACCAATATTGTGTCTTGGCACAATAAGGCTCTTTGGAGCAAATATGGCCCTTTGAGGCAATATAAAAAGAAAGAAAAATGATATGGCCATCAAATATGTGTACCTAATCAGTACAATTTCGGTACTCCGGTACAGGTGTATATGATACAAATAAGAAATGATAAGCATGTGATATAATAGGCCTCATGTTAAGCATGTGATACAATAGACATCATGTTAAACATAGTACATGGCATTTGACATACACTAAGCATATGACATTAAGACATAGAGGTATATGTTATCAACTTGCATATTGTTTTTCCTCTACATTGAACATCAACTTTAGATGTAACTGTCTTTTGTTGAGCGTTAGCTCACTCCCTCGTTTTGGAATATTTTTCAAGAGACCCCGCTGCTAGAAATGGCTGACTGCACAATATGAGGCTCGCCTTGAGGCCCGCTTTTGCGCAATTCCAGTAAAAAACGCCTCGAAGCTTACGCCTCGAGTTTTTTTATGAGGCTTGCGCCTTAACTTGGTTGAGGCCCGCCTCACCTCACTGGCATGAGGCTTACGCCTCACGCTATATATATTAAAACTTACATAAATTTTGAAGTAAATGCCTGACATTGGACTCTGTAGGAGAGGAGGAAGGGGAGAGAGCAGTTCATCATAATGATGATTCAAATGAAGAACTCCTTAGTGATGACAGTACTGATGACTTATGAGTTCTTATGTGATATGTCACTGCTATTTATTTTTGGAAATTGGAATTATATGTTAATGAAAAGAATACTGAGATTTGGGAAAAATAGAATTTTGAGTTTAACTATATTTCATGTTGTCTTATTATTGAGATATTTTGATTTCACTTCATATCTTATGCTTTTTTATGTTTTATATTATTCACTCATTAGTATATAAAAAATTTATCATTTTATGTTTACGCAATCTTTTGATTTTGAGGCTTACGCCTCAAAACGCCTTGAGGCTTACGCCTCGCCTCACGAATGAAAAACGCCTCAATACCCGAATACGTAATTTTAAACATTGGCTGACCGACCTTGGTACACTTACAGTCGTAGAGGAATGGATGACAGGTTCATCTTATGTTTCTTTTAGTGGTAGTTTAAATGATTTTGGGTGGTTGGCATGAAAGAGATATTATAGCCACCATTGTATATTTGAAACTTTTTATGCAATGATATGAAATGCTTAGTTTATATTGAAAAATTGTTTAGAGGCGTTTTTAGTTATCTTTTGAAGTATTTTAGATATTTCAATGCATATTTTAAGAAAATTTCATGTTCTGAACGCCCGAAATCCGTTCCCGCCTCGTCTATACGAGCTCACCGGATCGGATCGTGACAAAGGTCATTAATTTTGTAACTCAATAAAAATTTTTACATCCTTCTGCCCATTGACAACTTTGATTACACCGTCATGGTTGACCCCAAATCAAGTCTAAATTTCTAGGATTTTATTAAATTCAATCAGAAATGTAATTACCACTGAAGAAGCCATTTGATCTCTCTTCAGCAACATTTATGTAACTCTCACTACCAAAAACAAGCTCAAATAACTTTTCATCATGCTTAAAAGGTTTAAAGATAGAAGTACTTTTTCAATCAAATTCAACTTTAGATATAGTAATAATGCATACATAAAACTTTAAAAAAAATTAATCAAGACATTTTAAAAATTACTAATCACATCATTCAATTCATCTAAATTATCTCCCACATTATCCTCAATATCTTCCTCTTTAACATTAATATGCAAATTTCAACTAATACATTCGCTCATAAAGTGATACAATTGATGACAATTAAAACAAGCTTTATCAAAAAATTTGGAGCTAGGTAATGTAGTAACAAACTTTTCTTTAGTTTTTTTTTTTTTTTCAGTAGCGTTACTCCTAGCTAAAATGCCTGCAGCAAATTGACTTCGAGTACTTTGGCAAGAAAAACGTACTATATGATGCAACTCTTTTAGGTACATGAAATTTTTTTGGTTGTACTAAATCTAATGCGAGTTGAAAAGCCTCCTCAAGTGAGTGAATATTATATGGTGCAATTTCTCTTCTAAAGTTTGGTCTCAAATTATAACTAAACCTAGAAAGTGTTATTTTTAAATTTTCTTTTATTCTGAAACGCAAAAAACAATTCCTTAAGTTTATTCATTATTTGATTGCAGACTTGCAGTTGTTCCTTGTTTCAATGTGTTAAATTCAACACACAACCCATCAAAATAGGAAGAAGGAAAGTATTTCTACTTTAATACAGTTTCACTTTGGCACAAATTTTAGCGGTAGTTCTAGTCCTAATCTTATGTTTTGACTAGCCAAACTCTTACAAACAATTTAGTTTGCCCAGTTAATTTAGTTTCATAAATATTTATTGTCACTCCCCAAATAACATCTATACAACAACAAAATCAAGCATTTATTCAACCGTGGGGTCAGCTGGATGAATCTTTTTTTTCCATTGTGTCATGTTAAGAATCAAATTCTCATTTAAATCTAATAAAGAAATGTCATTTATAATATTTTCTAACCAAATATTTTTAGGTCTATCTCTACCTTTCTTAACATAACCCAAACCTAATACATCTACTCTCCTAACTGGATCATTAGAAGGATGTCGTTTTATGTCACCAAATCATCTAAGGCAACTCGCTCTAATCTTATCTTCCATTGGAGCTACTCCAACCTTTTCACGTAAATGCTCAATTCACATCCTATCTCTAAGAGTAAATCTACTCATCCAATTGAGCATCCTCATCTCTACAACACTTCTTTTAATGGCCAACATTCTTCACCATAAAGCATTGCATGTTTCACCATCATCTTATAGAATTTTCTCTTAAGTTAGAGGGGAACTTTTCTATCACACAACAAAACCCAATGCATTCCTCCACTTTAACCATCCAACTTGAATTCTACAAATAATATCACTATCTATTTCACCATCACCCTAAACAATAGATCACAGATATCTTGATCGCCCAAACAAAATCAGCCCACTGGATCTATTACTACTAAAATTACAATCCATATATTTTGTTTTAGATCTACTCAAACGAAAACCATTAGACTATAATGTTGTCCTCCATAATTCCAGTATACCTTCGACTCCCTCTCTAGGCCTTATCAACAAGAAGAATATCATCAGCAAAAAGCATACACAAGGGTACAACCCCGTGCAAATGTCTAGTGAGAACATCCATGACTAAAGAAAAAAATATGGGCTTAAGGCTGATCTTTGATGTAATCCAATTGAAATAGGAAAATACTTGGTCAAACAATCTTGTGTTTGAACACAAGTAATAGCTCCTGCATATATATTCTTAATGACTTGAAAATAAGCATTATAAACCTCTCTCATTTCTAGAACTCTCCATAGCACTTCTCTAGGAGCTTTATCATATGCTTTCTCTAAATCAATAAAAAATCATATGTAGATCCTCCTTATTCTCCCCATACTTCTCCATCAAACCTCTCAATAAATGTATAGCATCCATAGTAAACCCATCCAGCATGAATCCAAATTGATTTTGAGAAACATTAGTATCACGTCATAACCTATGCTCCATAACTTTCTCCCATAGTTTCTCCCATAGTTTTGAAATATGACACATTAACTTAATTCAACTATAAATCGCACAATCTTGTGCATCACCTTTATTCTTAAAAATCCTACAGTTCGATCTGAACAAACTTGCCGACTTATGGAACTAAATTGTCCCTTCTGAATTAGGTTTGTCCGAACAAATTTTTTGTTTGTTCAGACTGTAGAGTGTTTGTTCGGACTATACAATGTGCATCGTATAATATGATTTTCATAAAGATGGCAACTCAGAGCATTGGATCAGCCTATTCAAAAAGAGGTCAACCAGACATGCTCTTTTTTTGTTTGAACTGTGAGATTGAAATCATACAGTATGAAATCAACTCTGTTTCATCCACTTGATTTCAAGTTCCAAAATAGGTAATTCATGATATAAAGTCGTACTATATGAAGTAGTTCATCCAATAGGAATAGTTCAAATTTTAAATTTACCTATTTTTTAAAATTTCAGGATTTTAACGATATGAATTTGAATAGCAGATTGTTTACTACGATCTAAATCATACTATACGATTAACAATGCAAATTTTAAATTCAACTTTTTTTATTAACTAATGCCACTTTAGTTTTAGAATTTATAAAATTATCATTGATATCATATTAAACGTACAGTATAATTATGACAAAAATCAAATGCAGTGGTTAAATCTATTTGACCTTATACTTTCCTTGTGTATGTGTGTGATTGTTCAAAGCACTTCATGCCTAACATACAAAAGACTAAAGAAAAAATAAAAATAAAATTTATACGTTGACACACACTTTATTTCTTGGGATTCATGATGCAGACGAATTTTCTTCATGCTTGATTCTTTAGGCTTTAGCAAGTCCTTTATCAAGAATTCATCATATAATATCAAAAATTTTCAAAATGTAAGCATAATTTTTAAAACATCAAAATTATTTTCAAGGAAATCTATTTGTAATTTCAAGCATTTTGATATATATATATATATATATATATATATGTATGTATGTATGTATGTGTTACAATTGCGTTTGTATTATATTTGCATATTTCATTGAGCTTTAGTTCCTTAGTAGTGGTGGTACTGGGAAGGAGTCAGTGGGATATTAGGCAAGAGGTTAATTGTACTTTTATGTACATACATTTTGGGTGTATATAGAGGATAGAGTAGAAACTATACAGACAAACTTTTGTGTATATAAATATTATTTGAAGGTTTAGTAAGCTTTGTATTTTATTTGATGAGTTTTAAATATGCTTTCAAGCAATTTTTGGATTGCAACAAACAATAGACAATATTTCCAAGCGATTTTCAGGTAATTTTATTTACTATTTTAATGTATTATGTACTCATTCATTTCAAATTCAGTTTGCTTAGTACTTACTACACTCATGTAAATCTCAGTTGAGTGGTGGATTCAATTTAGTGACGGCACTCTAGAATTACAGCATTATACTATAAAAGTTTTGGGATTGATGTGCTTTCATCTGGATGTGAACGCAACTGGAGCATATACAACCAAGTGCACACAAAGAGAAATCATCTGATAACCTTAAGGATGAATTCTTTAGTACACATCATATACAATAACAGACTTAAAGACATGAATTTGAAGAAGAACGTATTGAAGGATGACTAAAATCCTTTAATTTGTGAAAATATGAAATCAAATTATGAGTAGTTTATAAATGATAAGTGGTTTGTAGATGATGAAGTAGAGGTAATACCATATGAATCACAATAGGAAGATTTTAAAGTTGATTTCTTTGATTGTAAGAGAAATAGAGCATCTACATCCACCACAATCCAAGCACCAAAAGAACAAACTAAAAAGGTATATAAAAAATTTATTTTGTTAAAGCATATTTACTTTAAAATATTATTCATCTTTATATTGATGAAAAACATTTAAGAAAGAGGAAAATAACTACTAGAAAGGAAGAAAAAGTAGATTATCAAGCATTGGACTCCACAAGTAATGAAGTAGGGGAGAGCAATTCATTATGACGATGATTCAAATAAAGACCCCTCAGTGATGACAGTGTAGACGACTTCTACGTTGTTATGCCATTAATATTTCTTTTTTTAATTGTCGATGAGAAAGATAGTGAGAAATATATGATTAGGAGTTGAACAATATTTTATATTGTTTGGTTATTGTGATGTTTGGATTTAAATTAAATTTAGTGCAGTTTATTACTTTACACCTTATGTCTTATGCGTTTTTCTGCTTCATATATATGACAATTTATTTCTCATCTTTTGATCTATTGTTTGGTTATTATAAAAAAAAAAAACATTTTGACTATACACAATTTTTACATTTTGAGGCTTACGCCTCAAAATACTTTGAGACTTACGTCTCGCCCTACAAACAAAAAACGCCTCAATACCCAATTGTGCAATTTTAAACCTTGGTAATTAGTATAACTAATAATATATATAATCATTAAAAATCCTAGTGCAAACCAAGCTCATGAAGTTCAACATTATGGATAAATTTTGTATATTTAATAACCAAAATCGAAAAATTTTGATATTATTGGACTGAATTAGCCACATACAAATAATCAAAGGATTATTTTAAACTTTTTCCCACATATCTCAAAGGGGTCATCTTTATAGCACAACAAAAACGAAATTCGTAACTTTTCATAACCATCCAAAATTTGGTCTAAAACTAAGCAATCTCAAATTTCTAGCCTAAATAGCAAGTATTCAGTCCGATGTTGGTGACAACGAGTAGTTCTTTAGAAAAGGAAACAAAAAGCCGAAGTGAATAACGGTAGAAAACTGTAAACGGATGTGGCTCTCAAATCTGATACAAGCTACAGTGCTATAGGACATCGAATGCAACCACTACATAAGGAGAATCATCACAGCACTTTACATGTTTTGCATGAGGCGAAACAGAAGCAATCCATGGATAGCACCATCAAGTTAAAAGTAAAGACGACACAAGGATTGGAGCAGAGTTACAAAGCAAAACTCGTGAAGGAGACAAAACAAGACAGCGAGTTAAAAAACACAATCCAAATCTGTAGCCTGAAAGAACAAAGAATCATAAGGCTAAACCAGGGAATATGACAAGCTGAATCAGAACACTTGTAGTAGGGAACGAAACCACAAAGATACACAAAACACTAGAGCTTATTTTCAATAGAAACAAAATAGGTGTGTGACATCAAGAAAAAAAATCAAACAAGAAAGCAAAAAAGTAAGTAAATTAATTAATTAATTAAAAGACAGCCAGAACACCAAAATTAGAACGCCAATGTGCACGCTGTGATGTTCCATCTTCTGATTTATGCAAGTATAAACTTTTAATTTTTCATCACCATGCATGCTACAAATTTGATATTATATTATACTAGGGCATAAGCTATTTACCCAAAATGTTTAAATTGAAATAAAACGGAGCTTCAAAATTCATATTTACACCCAATTATTTTAATGCGTCGTACTTCAAAAATATCCATCATACTTCAACTTAATTTATAAGAGAAAATTATTTCCAATAAGTGCCTAATTTTGCTCAGCCAAGCATATTGGTGCTTTGGGAATTGAGTATTCAAATCACCTTGAGAGCATCGAATACTTTTGATAACACTAGATGCTGTGCATAATGTTGAAAATTCAATTCAACTCAATTAATTGTATAAATAATTTTACCAAACCAAATTGTCATAAAGCACCCCAAACGCAGGGAAGGGCATAACTTAGATATCATTAAGAAAACCTTTGCGATAGAAGGCAATTAATATTGTTCCACAACATACGAATTAAGAGCAAAACAAGTTCTGCACAAAAAAAATAAAGAGAGATAATTCACAACATGAAGAACGAAAGTCTGGAATGACTATAAATTATAGCAACAATTACCATGTTGCCTATCAAATCTAAAACTTTAAGGTTGAAAATTAACGAAAACGTGCTAGATGAAAAAAATAACGGACCTTCATAGCAGCAGCTATGCATCTTTCGCTAGTAGGGCTCGAAGTTTTACCAGAATATTCCTTCCATGATCCAGCATTGCATCTGGAAAAATCAGGAGTAACTGGCGAATGCAATAAGCCATAAGCAATTGCGGAAATCTGACCCCAGAATCCAGTCATTATGCTTGGATAGTTGTGTGATATGGCTTTCAAGGCCTACAAGCACAAAAGAATATTAAATTGATTATCAATGGATTTGTATAAAAGTCAAGTACAGTCATCATGATAAATACATATATGATAATATGTAACTTATATCACAGCTTAAAAACTGAGGAACTTGCAGTATGAATTATCACAAACACCAAAACTTTGATCAAAAATTTTTAACAATATAAACATAAAAGAACCAATACATGTGATGATAGATGATACGCATATCAAAATGCAATGAAAACAATTCATTCCTAGCATTGTAAGTTCACTAACGAAATATCGAAATTCCCGCATTGCTTTCCAACCATTCAGATATCCTAGTAAATGAAGAACCTTCATTAAAAAACAAAGCTGCAAATTTAGAATCATAACTAACTAGAAAATATGCAGTGCTATAAAAGAAAAAAAGCAACACGCCAAATTCTAGCAACTTCTACACCAAAATAGTGAAATAAGATCAGTTCCTGATGAATATTATTTTGACATCCATATGAGCATTGGCAAATGCTTTCAAATGCAAGAAACTTACAGAAATATTAAAAAAGTGAGAATAACGTTTAATTAAACTAAGCAGTACTATAACCTGGAGGGACTCAAATGTAATAGCTGGATGTATTCCCAGTTCAGCAAGCTCAATCAGAAGAAACGGTGCACTCATTCCATGTTGAGATACGGCACCTGGATTAAGTTAAACAATGTGGAGTTAAAGTTCGAAACAGCATAGAAAATCAGAATAATGGACTTTTCCTCATGCCAGGGTGATCCATTATTATTTGAACTGAGATATTATCAAAATTGTGGTATCATTAGAAAATCGATGCAATGTATCCCTGGTTTTTTTTTTTTAGTGTCGCTAGCTTTAAATATTAAATTGAGATATTGAATAGTTAACCGTTATTCTAGCCTTCTTTTTTCTGGTGATTGTTTTAGCCAACAAGATGAATTCTATATAGCACCAACCAGAATAAAAGAATCATATGATATGCTACAACCTGAAATGTCTGTGAGCTAAACAAATAAAGCTTGCTATCAAGAAAATAAAGTGCCCAAGATGCCAGTGGCCAAGAAGTGGGGAAAACATGGGTGAGAAATCCTCTTGAAAAGAAGATGGAACAGAAAAAAAAAAAGTCAATGAACAAGAAGTTGGCACCAGCCACCAACATTAGAAACCAGCCTCAAAATGAAAAATATCTTGAACAAGGAAATTCCAAAGAGAATAAAAAACAAGGACAAATTGCAACAGCTTTCTCCTTGCTGTTTCAACCGTCCAAACAGCAAATCAAACATAAACAGGTATTACCCCAACTGAGGCTTATTCTAAGCTTCGTTGATAAAAAAGATATATTCTCATATGCTCTCATTGCAAATTAAAAAAAAAAACAAATAAGTTGATAGAAGATTCAAGAGCATCAGCCATATTATAATAGACAAAAAAGGTCATTCAGAATTGGAGCACATGCCAAGAAAATTATAAGTTACAGATTGCAGATAGGTCACAATCAAAAGTGATCGAAGGAAAATTCTAGGAAATATTAAAGAGGAAGACCAAACCTACAAAATAATTAGAAGGATAGCTGCTAAAAATTAGGAACCATATTTAGAAGAATATAGACAGGCAAACAACACTAAAGGAGTTGTAAAGTACTTTCTACAAATCGTGAACCAATGATGGATATTGTATGGATGCAAACAGCTTGCAAAAAGTTAATCAAACTCTTGGAATTTTAGAAATCTACTGTTGTCCATGTCAAAATCAAGCATAGCACTGCCCCCAATCCCAACATGGAAATTCTCATAGAAATAAGGATTTAAAAGCTCCTTACTGCAGGTTTTTTTAAGTGTTTGTCTTCAGCACTTTTCAACATAGTATAGGTCTTATCTCCTTTAATATTCCTATTATTGACCTCAACAATTATCTCAAATTTGATTCGATTGAATACAAAAAAAAAACCACCAGAGGATGGATGCAATATCAAACAAAATTGCTACAAAATGACTCGGCCTGAATTAAAATTATCTGATCATCGCTTGTATTGTGAAATATACCACGTTAATGCATCTAGGTTATTAAATATAGTTTGGATAGACGCCCACAGTGCTTAGGTCACACAAAGTTTACCCATGCATTAGGATACAACGGCAAAGAAGATCTAAGAGCAAAGGTCAACTTATATATATATAATTAAAATTAAACTAATAAATAAAAGAGAAAATTAAAATTAAAATTAAATATACTTATTTATATATAAATAAGTATATTGACGCTTTTGCGTGCCTATTCTAAGTTGACTTGAAATTGTAAGTTCGTCGGTAAAAGGTTGATCATGACTATGTCATAACTTGTTTATGTGTTACTGAAATTGGGCTATTAGAATGGTTTTCTACTGGGGAGAGATGTGGATTGAGAGTAGAGATAGGTTTTTAGCATAGTGTAAGCAATGGGCTGGACTGGGAGAAGAAACAAGGGTAAAGGAACCTTGTTAGCATTCCATTTGATCCCAAATGGCAACCAGGACTTGGACAGAGAGAAGTTATCATGAAGAATCTTCATGAGAGAAAATCAGTGTGAGGAAGTAAACAGAGTCGAAATGGAGGGCAGGAGAGATTTTTGTCTTCCAGGGAATGAACAACATACCAGGTATATTTTTTTAACAAGACAATAGGTCATGACTTTGGAGAGGGGGTGTTGAAACCCCATAATGTTCCAAGAAGCTAAACGGGGCAGGCGTCTTTGGATTTATTTTTGGAATTGGACGCCTTTTGGCGGCCTATACCTATTCAGTTGACTTGGGATCTGTAGTCTCGGTAAAAGGTGATCGACTATTGCCATACTTTTTGTTACCTGAAGAATTCGGCTATTTAGAGATGGTCACTGCGGAGAATTTGTTAGAGTAGAGGATAAGGTTTTGAGGATAGGTGTAGTGCGCAGTGGGCTGAGGACTGTGAGGAAGCAAGGGTGGTTAACCAGAGGTTAAGAGTTTGAAGGTGGTGATAGTGGGTTGTAATTGACGGGTAAGAGAGGAAGACGGGCACATGTCTGAGGATCGCAAGGGACAAATTTGTTATTTGTAGGGAGGAGGGGGTGCACCAGACGTGGCAGTGTAGGATGTGGAAAGGAGGGCAGTATCGGGAAACAGTTATCGCCAGAGGGGGGTTGAGATGGTATACAGGTGTTTGAGAGTGGGTGCTTGTATTATAGAACCTAGGCTATAGGTTGGGAATGGAAAGCGGGGAGGTTGTTGAGACCTTTCGTAGTTTACGACTAGTGCTGCGCCCTCTCGGTGGGTAAATAAATTTGGTTGGGGGAGTAGGAGTTTTTTTAGCAGATTCGGTGGGAGCAATGGTAGAAGAGCAATACAGAAATAAGAGCTGCTTCGCCAGTTCATTAGAGCGACGATAAGAGGAGAGATTTTTCCACCACAAAAATGTAAATTTCATCAAGTAAGGAGCATAGCACATCACCTGAACACTAAACACGTGCAAACGTGAGCCTGGTTTGGCCACAGTGAGGGCGCACAACTGCTAAGGGCCAACCACCAACCACAGCGTAGAACCTTGGGGATGTAAAACAAAAAATGGCTTTGTTATGAAAGTGGACAATCTCCAAGTGTCTCCTCACAAAAGCTGAAAATGTTCACTTCAGGAAAATCTGGAAAATTTTCAGGAATTTCTAGTGGAGAGCGGTGAGAGAATTATTAGTTAATGCTAAGGAGAGGTGGGGAGATTTTTGGAGGAAATTGCTGTGAATAACAGGAACAGTTACGGAAGTGACATTTGTTTCCCAGCATACAATCCTTCCATGAAAAGCTGCAATATTCAGATTTTGCCCACAAAAATCTGAGAGAAATTCAAACAGGTTAATAAGAAGTGGAAGGATGGAATTCAATCTTGATCCGTGACTGTCGAATAGAAAATAGAATAGGTAAATCTAGTGGCAGACCTTGGAGAACTCCAGCCAGTAGGGGGAGACGGGAAAGGTGTTGAAGGGCACTGCGGGAATCCAAGGGGAAAAGAAGGGAAAATTAAATTTAAGTGTTACCGGAAGAAAGCCACGTAATTGGGCTGATTGTTTCGGCCAACAGCTGCTTTGGATGGATTAAATCACTCCAATTTGAATTGAAATTAGCAAAATTCAGGGAGTGATAGGGAGTCATTAAGACAAGAATAATGGGAATGCAAGAAGGGTGGGCGGGCAAGAGAGGAGGGGGAAACAGTTGTGTTCACAATTCAATGGATTTGGACCAAAGCAATGAATTGTAATTAATGTTTAAAAGCTTGAGAATATTAATCTCAGGTTCAGTTACAGAAAACTGTTTTGCATTGAATTTAAAATTCAAATCAAAGAAAGTAGGGCATTTTCGGTTTGGGAGCAATAGGGGAAAAAAGGGTTCGCGCAAGCAGAAATTATCAGCTTTGAAAAGTATGGAAAACCATTTCATCTGATTATGTATCCAATAACTGATTGCGGAAAATTCAGCCAAAGAAATAGAGGTAATTTGAATTATTCCCAAAGTAGTCTATGATGCAATTAGGAAATAAATCCTAATGAGGAATGTTAATGGAGCTTGTTGTGTGGATGAAGTTGAGGGAATTTTGGTGGAGTTGGGCGTGACGACGATGAATGAAAGACGATGACAAGGGAAGGTGAGAATACAAAAGCAAAAACCACGAACCCGGCCGTCTCCAAGGTTGTGGGTGATTCGTTTGCCCTTCTCCAAGAGACTTCACTCACGAGCCCGGACCCATCCTGCGGCTGGTGACAAACTTCGATTTCTCTCATAGAAATCTCACTCTCGCTCTCCACAAGAAGAATAGAAAAAGTGTGGAAACAATTTTTCATATAATCACCATCCTCTTACAAGAATAAAGCCATATATATAGGCCAAAAACATAGAAAATAAAAATTACAAAATTGCCCCTCGGGCGTTCAAACAACTCGAATAAAAATTAACCTGGAGGTGGTTAAAAACAGGAAATAACATAAAATAGAAACGTTAAATTCAGAAAATAATTAATTAAATGACAGCTTAAATCAGAGCCGTCGATTGTACGACGCGCTCCTGTGTAGATGCGCCAGATTTCGTCCGATTCCGCATCATTTGGAGGTGAAAATCCGGCGGCCACAAACGGAGATGGGAAGGGAAGAAAGATGAAATAACGAGAAGAGTAAAAAGAAAGAACAAACAAAAAAACAAGTGAGACAAAATATTAAAGATTAGCAACCACAGGAGCCGGCAACAACATTCCTGCGGCTGACGGACTACGTGCCCTTCTCCAAGGAGACTTCACGCCACGAGCCCGGAC
>NW_021318533.1:959559-979803 GCF_001605985.2 Dendrobium catenatum
CCATCCTGCGGCTGGTGGAAACTCCAAATCCCTCCCATAGGGATTTCACTAACGTTCTTCCCAAAGAACCCAAGTGCAAAACACAAACAAATTTTATTAATAATTCATCCTCCTAATACAAGAGCAAATGCCTCTATATATAGGCCTTAAAAGAAACTAAAAGACAATTTTGCCCCTTGGACTTACATAAAACAAATCCCTTAAGGGTAAAAAAGAAAAATGCATAATTAAATAAAAATTACAATTAATAAAATAAGATAAATTGAAGGGATCTCGGCCGTCGATCTTCAGCTCCTCCTCGGATAGGCATGGACGGTTGGATGTCCGCATCATTAATTTCAAATACAAATCAATCCCTAAATTAACCCAACCAAATTAGGAAATCCCAAAAGGGGTGGAGAGGATGGTTCGGCCGGCGGCTAATGGGGTGGAGCCGGCGGCATGGGTTCGGGTATGGAGGGATTACGGGTGGAGGTGAAAATCCGGCGGCCAAAACGGAGATGAGGAGAAGGAAGAAAATGAAGATAACGATGAGGAGCAAAAAGAAAGAACAAACAAAAAACAAGAGGCAAAATATTAAAGATACAACCGCGAGCCCGGACACATCCTGCGGCTGACGGGTACTACGTTGCCCTTCTCCAAGGGACTTCACGCCACGAGCCCGGACCCATCCTGCGGCTGGTGGCAATTCCAAATCCCTCCCATAGTGATTTTACTAACGTTCTTCCCAAAGAACACAAGTGCAAAAACACAAATTTTATTAATAATCCATCCTCCTAATACAAGAGCAAATGCCTCTATATATAGGCCTTAAAAGAAACTAATAGACAATTTGCCCCTTGGGCTTACATAAAATAAATCCCTTAAGGGTAAAAAAGAAAAATGCATAATTAAATAAAAACTACAATTAATAAAATAAGATAAATTGAAGGGATCTCGGCCGTCGATCTTCAGCTCCTCCTCGGATAGGCATGGACGGTTGGATGTCCGCATCATGATGTCATGCCATTTGATTTGCAACAAGAAGATCTGAATGTTGGTTTCTTTGATGGTAACAGAAACAAGATATGTACTTTAAACACAAGCCAACAACAACAAAAATTTAAAAAAAAAATGCATATAAAGAAAATAACTATTTAAAGTTGTCTTAAACTTTAATTAATATTCTCAAATTTTTATTGATTATTACTGATCAGGGAAGAGGAAGATAACTGAGATTAAAGAGGAGGGAGATTGGAGTTATTTTGATATGTTGATGTTTGCATTACACCCTTAATTTATGCAATTTATTACATTATACTTTGCGGCTAGCGCAATTTTTACTTGATATGTACTTAAATTGGTTCTTCTAACTAAATTAGAATGTTAATATGTCAATCTTTTAATATATTAAATGGTAATGCTAATATATTACTTTGTATCTTCATTTTAATTTAACGCAATTGTTTGATTGTAAACCTAAAAAAACTTTGTTATAAAGTATTAGAAATTGTCTTTTTTAAACAGATTTAAATGAAAAAAATGACTCTTAATAGGACACAATGGAGAAAAAGGATTCATGTAGCCAACCTCATGTGATAGGATAAAGGCTTGATGCTGTTATTATTGCAATTGTTTGATTGTGTCTACCTACAAATCCTTTGAGGCATAGATGAAAGATGACTCAATATCCAAAAGCATAATTTTAAACCTCAAGTTTGGTCTTTTAAAAGAGAATTCTTAAAATGGTCCAACTCCCTCTCATTCTCACCATCTCCAGCCTTAACCAAATTTATAAAAACCTCAATGACAAAAAACAAGTAAGTCATACACAAAGCTCAAGGGAGACAGAATTAGAATGACATACAATAAATGAAAGTGAGGAAATCGCGCATAGTGCTCGTAGGAAGAAACATTGGCGTGACCTACAGCATATGCAGTGAAAAAGCCATGAAGAGAGTTCGTTGGAAAGGCATTTACAAGACCGACACAAAGGAGAAGAGGTCATAATATCTATGGGCTTAAGTAAACTCTTAATCGAACCATGTCGGCAAGCAGTCTTCACCATCTCCCATGCCAACAAACTTGTAGGCCAACTCTCTCAATCTCAATTTCTCCCTCATTCCTTTTCTAATTCTCCATCTCTCATTCTCTCTCTAACACTCATTCTCTCTCATACTCTCACTCTCCATCTCTCCTCTCCTCTCTCTATCTCTGTCTCAATATCCCTCACTCCCTCTTTCCCTATCTTCTCTCATCTTTTTTTCTCTCTCACTTTCACACTCTAAACTTATTGATAAAAAATGAGAAGAAAAAATATTAGAAAAGAAGAAAAAGAAAAAGGAAGAAAGATGAAATATCAAGTGTTCGCCTCATCAGCTCATCGCAAGTTGATCGTTTCCTCAATACCATTTCTCACACAAGATATAATGCAAAGCAAGCTCATGCCAATGCATAGGTACCCGCAACATCTTAACGTGGCAAGGAAATCCTTTGTTGCATTAATTTTTCCTCGTGCAGATCACCCATACGTACCTGGGAGTGGTAGGGAGAGTAAACATTCACATCTTTCTTGGTGAAATGGTAATGAAGATCCATGCACCTAAAAATATAAGTACATGTATGTTTCCTTCTTGATGTTAGGAAAGTTTTATTTGTAAAACTTTAAGCATACATGAAAACTCATATTTGCCTTTCATAGCATAATGGTAGTGGATATACACGCCTGTCTTGGCATGAAAAGCAGGCTCAGCATTCTGATGCAAGCAAACTAGAAAGAAAGAGCCAAAAAAGGAGAACACTATAACTAGTAGAACAAAATTCAATTCAAACTAGAATGTTGACATCCAAACAAACACCAAGACAAACGAAACAAAATTAAAATTAAGAAACAATATCCTCAGAACAATAGGCAAGCGGTTTCCTCACATGCAACAAAAAGTAGGTAAAATAAGATAAGTGTTTAAGGGCTTGCAAACCAAGGGTTCACCACAGCTACAAGATCCAACATCCAACAAAACTCCTCCGGCAAATGTCACCAAATCAGCCAACAAACACCTTCCAATAGCTCAAGAAGAAAGATACAAGTGGAGTGGAACTGGCGGAGAGAAGAAGAGGTTAGAAGCCCAAGACGAAATAGAGGAAGAAAGAAATGGAACAAGCTCTCAAGCTTTTCCAAAAAGGAAGAAGAAACCCTCAGGTTTTAGAGACTTTTCTCAAGATAATCAACAACCTTCTTTGCTTCAAAACATCTCCAATTTATAAGAGAAAAGGGGACAGCCAAAACTCCATTCCACCTCCAACCGAACCAATCAGGTAAGGTTAAATAGAAGGCCATAAATTATTCTAGAACAACACCCGAAAAGGCCACACATAAAATAGAGAAAGGCAGCCACGTGACAAGTAGCCAAGGGAGGAACCGAAGGGGCAGCACAAGGGATCGGAACCAGCAACCAGGGGGGCAAGAACAGACCACGGGAAGGAGAGCCAAGGGGAAAAACCAAAGAGACAGAGAAATGAAATGGCCAAATTCCACTCCACTTAATGAGCTAATCAAGAGGAATAACTTTACATATTAATGAGCTAAATATCAGCTCAAGCAATTATGAGCTAGAACCAAGTAGCTCCCAAAGAACACAGTCAAAACCCGAGCAGCCAGGCCCAACCAGAGAAGCAACCAGCAGCCTAAAGACCAAAGAATCCAAGTATCTAGCACACCCAAGGTTTGCCATGCCCAAGCACTACCTACTCATGATCATTGGATGTTTTCCATCATAGGATAGCATAAAAAAAACCAAAAAACTATAATATTCAAATTACAATAAAAAACGAAAATAAAATGAAATTTGCATGCATCACATTACCTCGATACCCTCTACATGAGGGTGACACTAGAATGCTGTCGAAATTTTTAATGACATGGCTTAAAATATAACAAACTTAAATGAATTCATAAACCTTGAGAAATTAACAAAAATGAAAATAATATTAAAAATGACATTAAATGAGCATTAAACTTGACATAGAAGCAATATTAAAGAACTTGAAAAAGAATCATAAAAATGCAAAATTAAAAACAAAGTTAGACTTTACAAGGGACTAATAATTGACTTAAAAGCTCACATATGAGCACAAAAACACCTTGACTTCTCTAAGAAATTTCCTAAACACTCAGAATCCTCAAGAACATGCCCAGTGAGTCGAGCATGAAATAAAAATTAATAAGGGTGGATTCCTATTTATAAATGGAAGAGCAATTTCTTACAAAGCCCACTCAAGTACAATACAAGCCATATACAAATAAGTTATGCCTCTTTGAAAACACAAAAAATATTCCAATTCATGGCACTCACCCAAATCTACAACACGCACATAAGCAAATGTGCGCAATCATGAATTCAAAATAATAAATGCATGTGAATAATTTCCACATAATATTTTCAAGAAAATCAAACAATTTTGTGCTTACATAAAGTAGATTAACCCACTATATTTCATAAAACGTATGGGGGATTTAAATGACGTGCACATCAACCGCTTAAATCAACACATGTCTTAAGTGATAGTACAGTCCCATGATGGCAATACACTTCCGTGAACAGCCAACATGGTAGCCCCCAAGCTTTTTGAGCGTTCATATATACACGTGAAAAAAAATTTCTTTTCCAAATAGAACCAAAATAAATCATTATCATGTGTCATGGGCCATGAATTTTTTTCGAAAAGACTTGCATATACATCAAATCATTATTCAAAATTACATAATGTAGGCACGCCTTGAGGCCCACCTCAGCGCAATTCCAACAAAAAAAGGCTCGAAGCATATACCTTGACCATTTTTTGTGAGGCGTGCATCTCAGTTTGCTTGACTGTCTTAAGGCGTGCCTTGCCTCACTAGCATGAGGCATAGGCCTAACCTTATTTGTATATGTTTGTAATGAAAACTTACCTAAATCCTAAATTAAAGCCTCTAACAAATCATGCCTTTATGCCTCCCGAGCCACAGTAGCTTACTCTTGACTGCCTTGACCTTCAACCAATCGCCTCTGCCAAAAACCATCGTAGTTGTAGCCATACTATTTCAACTTGGGAGGTATTGGACTTCATAGGTTATGAGGTAGGGGAGAAAGCATGTTACGATGACGGCTCAAAAGAAGATTCCTCAAGGATGATAGTGTATATGACTTCTGAATTATTGTCATACTCAGCTTTCTTTAGAAAATAAATGTGGATGAGTTGGAACTAAGAACGAAAGAATTTGGAGTTATACTTGATGGTATATAATATTTTTATACAATTCATATATTTATGTTGTGTTGTTCTTTTGATGTTTGAATTTCAATTCTATTTCATGCAAAATTATCAGTCATTATTTTACGTTTTCTAAATTTTTTATTTCATATGTATGCATATTTATTATTTCATAATACAATAGAAAGTAAATATTTTATCTTTTAACAAATTAATTGATTATTATACAAAAAAATTACTTTAAACTTTATTTTCATTTTATGCATTATTTTTATTTTGAGGCTTGCATCTCCAAATGCATTGATGCTTACGCCTCACTTCATGGACAAAAAATGCCTAAATACTCAATTGCGCAATTTTAAACCTTGCATCAAATCATCGAAAGTAAATTTGTTTGCATTGGCTACAACGTGTTAAACGCTCAAACTTAATATCTAAGAATATAAAGCAATCTAAAAAAGACAAAATGAAATCTATCCCGCTCTGATGAAAAACTCTAAAAGGATATGCTTACTTTCAAAAAATATATATATATGTTAAACTCTTTTTCAAAAACAAACAAATTAGCATGCCACATAAGGATCTTGAGTAGGCTACTTTGCCTGCTTGGTTGAGTTGTCAGTCCCATGTTTCAAGTACGGACCACCTAATAAGGACTAGAGTCAATAAGTCTTATAAACTATGAGTGTTCGACCAACAAATTTCAAATATTTCATGATGAAACAAGCACTTTAAAATCATATTCTTATTTTAATTAAATAAATACATAAATGAACATACTACTACAAAATTCACAAAGATATTTTATTTCATGTAGCATTAGACCTTCAAAGCCTCTCTTAAAAAGATATTTTATTTTAAAATTCAAACTCTCGAAGTCCCCTCACTTATATGATAGCTCATAAAGTTAATATTTGAATCTAATCCCCCATAAGCAAGAAGGCAAAGTTCACAAGATTCTAGTTGCCAGGTGCAAAAATATCAGCCTGATGATAATCGTGTTGATTAAAAAATCTGAACCGACGGGATCTTATTTTCTAAATGCCCCTAAATCACAAGATAGATTAACAGAAAAAAGTGCCTCTCTCTTCTTAGAGAGATAGGGGATGAGAGAGTCTAGAACAAGAAATAGAAGGATTCTTTCTCTCCATATATATATATAGAGAGAGAGAGAGATAAAGAGGAAGAAGAAGATGGAGTAGACGTTGATGAAGTAGAAGAATAAACATAAGGGAGGGAAAAGAGAGAGTGATGGATGGGGAAAGGAGAAGAGTGGTCTGGTGGTGGCCAACAGCAGTGTCATGGAGTGAGCAAAACGCAAAGAAGTGGCTACGGCTAGGCTAGGGAGGTAAGTAGGGAGGCAACAGTGGACAGCTTGTGGGCTTGGAGGCTTCGAGTTATTAAAAACTAAATTTAATTTTAATTTTTTTATAACAACAATAAATAAATTTAAATTTAAATTCATTTTGACTTGCTCGCCAATTTTTCATCGCTCGCACAAGCCAGATTTCATCTCATTCAATGTGAGGAAATTTATTTCATAATTTTCTCAGCAAGCACCTGGCCAATAGGGTTGTCCATTGCAAGCAATTAGGGCACACCAGCCACAATGGCACAATTCTTTTACGAGTAGAACAAGCAATTTCACGTAATGTCGCACAAGGGATTTATCGTTTTTGTCCAGTTTCACTCAAGGTGATCACAAGATGTACTACTTGGAAAGCAACAACAAAGTCCATTTCACCAACATACGATGTTCAAGTGTCGTCACAGGATGTTGCATATATAGTTTGTTGCCTTCATCGTTGTTCGATCGAGTCACACGCGAGCAATATTTTTTTGGTAAATTTAGCTTTCGGAACAAATTAGTGCAATCCGTTTGATTTTAAGCAGCTTTGAGGCATTTCAATCTCTCTATGCATGACTTCGAGGTGTTTCAAGTTCGCTACACACGACATTATAATGGGTGGTAGTCATCCTCTTCACATTCATTTGAATTCAATTTTGGCATGTATATCGAGGTCAATGCTGATTAGTGTACAAACTAAAAGAATGCATTTAATATCGAGAGTTGTTGGTCTTAGAATGCCTGAGTTATTAAAAAAGAATCCAAACCTCTTGAAATATCTTCGTCAAGTTTTTTCAAGACATGTGGTGAAGGAGGTGATTTAGAAAGTGCTGCCCCCAAGCAACTAACAGCAGTTGCCTGCAAATGGTTTTAAGATAAGAAACATAGCAATAAACATTACAACAAGAACAAAGTCAAATGGAACAAACCAGGAGGCCAATGTGTTCAGATTTAAAGTCAAGGTCGCTCTTTATCCAATCATGCACAGAAAAAATTGTATTTGGCAAAAGGTCTTCTGGCATTCGAGCATACCTGTTATAGAAAAGGATGAGAAAAAACTTCAGGCAGTTGAGGTAAGTGCCTAAAAGCTTTATATTTAAAAATTATTCAAAGATGTTCTAAAATTAAAAACTAACTTAGAAATGCAGAATAATTACGGAGGTTCAAAAGAAAGGCCGTCTTAACCATATATTCTTTCATAAAGATAGCAGTTGTCTTTCAAAAGATATAAATTAACTGGAGTAATAAAGCATATTAAATGAAAAAGATACAATATGCAGAAAGGAACCATACGGTGTAGCAGATAATAGAAGTATTAAGACTTTGAACAAGGATACCAGCAATCCATCATGGCTTTCTCGCTTTATCAGGTACAGAACACCTGTATTGTAAAAACAAAATTGAAAAACATAAATTTTAGATCTACAAAGGTTGTGTAGCCCCGTAGCAACCATGAACATTTAATGTTATACAGGGTCAGGTAATTTGAACTGATATATAAAATAGTAATTACGCTTCCAAAGGGGTATGGAGATCTTATAATTAAAAGATTTTACTAAATTGCTGTATTTGTCAAAAATAGTTAAAAGTATCTTGGTTGAATCATCTAAATAAATGCACCATGCAGATTAAAATTAGTCCGTTAATTTTATATGGCACTCAATATTCATTTTAGTATTATGACATTTTTGTCAACCTCACGTAGTGGGATAAATGTTTGATGTTATCGTTGTTCTGTTATGACATTTTTGTTCGTAAATCATAAGATAGTTGTTCATGCTTCTATGTACATATCAAAACTAAACATACAACAGGTTCAACAGTTTTGTTGTCACCGTATCAAACTAAATAATGAATTGAATAAACCAATAAATAGCGCAACTAGAAAATTTAATTTTCTCTCGGAAGATATGATGAAGAAATTAAACGATTACAAGGATTAAATAAATTTATTAGCATCTCCAAGATACAGACCAAGGGCCCAAATTAGCCTTCTGAATAACTTACAGGTGATTACTCATGGAAATCTTTTTGAAAATATTTTCAAGCACCTGTGTGTAACTGCATCAATATTTGGCCAAGTGAGCTGGATAGTGCTGTAAATGACCCACATTTAATGGATTCTCTGTGCTCTGCTAATTGCAGAAAAATAACTGAATGGCCATCCAACATTGCAGCTAAAGTTGAAGATGAGGTAATCCTTATCTGCAAAAGAGAAGGAAAGCTACAGTGTACCAGATGAAACCAGATGACCACACCAAAAATGCAATGAATTACAGAACTAGCAGTACTAAACATGAGTATAATAATTTTAAGGAAAAGGTATATTTATTATCATCTTCATCATCGCCTTATACCCAACTATTCCAAGGGTCATCTTTATCAATTCTTCCTTTTTTTTCAATCATTCTCATGAGTATTGCCTAAGATATAAAATCTATTTTTCGCAAATCTTTTTGAACAAGCCTGGTTACATTAGGTATATTCGTTCATAATTTTCCAATAGAATTACATATTAGATTATTAGATGCGTTTCTTATCCCTTGCTGCAAATGTCCAAACTACTTTCAGTCCATTTTAAATTATCTTATTTTTAATAGATGCAGCTCAAACCAGTCATATGTGGGAACCATTAACTAAGCATTTCCTTCATTCCTCCCACCCACTCCTCTTAGGAATCGGAAGCAGGTCACGAGCTCGGAAAGCCGTGAGAGCAGCTAGAGCTACTGCGCCTATTGGGAAATAAATTCAAAAAACGTTAAGGAAAATTAAGGAAGAAATAGGAAGGGAAGTAGAGGAAGTAGGTTTTTAAGAGGGAAAGGTGTTTGGTTGTATGAGGAGGAAGTGTAATTGAGGTAAAACTTCAATGCTTTTATTTTCAGAGATTGATTTTTTATTAAAATGCATGTATAAATGAAAAAATTTATGCATTAGGTCACTTATAAGAGGAAAAGAAGTCAGGGTGTTTTAGGAGAGCAAATTCATCTGACTACCCTAGAGAACGAGATAAAATACTCAATCTATAGTATAACAAATAGTGACATTTATATATAATTGTGATATCATGATTATGAATTGTGGTAGCATTATTCCTATAGTAATCATGTTATTCATTTAGAGGTACAATTGAGTTCAGCAATTGTTTAATTGAGTTTAATGGATATACAGATGTATGCTATGAAATTGTGAAACTTAAGAAAAGGTAAATGAAAAATGTCATATTATGGAGGTAGACCCACACAAGTAAAAGCAAAAGACCTGACGAGATCAGCCTTAAGGACCACACATAAGGTACCTGACACCTCTTCTAAAAAGTTAAAAATTCGGATCCAACCCTGAAGAAATGAGCAGTGTGTAAATATCCATAGTCATCATATGACTTGCCTAAAGTGTTAAAAAATAAACATAATAAGAAATATGTGAAAAGTTAAAAAATACATATAGTGATTTGTATTGTTATGCAATGATTATTTATACAATTTATGATTTTTATAGAAATGTAGATATCATTTATAATTGAATGCAAATTATATATTTTTTAAATTCTTGTACTAAGATTGTTTATTTCATTGAACTTTTAGCTCACTAGCAGTGATTGTATTACAGAAAAAGGAAGTAGTCAATGGGGCCTACCCGGGTAGGAAGGTGACTGCATTTTTGTGTACATACTTTTTGGTGTGCATAGAAAAAAGAACAAGAAGCTTTACAGTAAGACTTTTGGGTATTTAAAATTTATTTGAAAGTTAGTAAAGCTCTGTATTTTATTTGAGGTATTTTGAATATGCTTCCAAATATGAAATTTGTAGATAAATTATTAAAACGGGAAAATTTATTGTGCTTGGACAGTATGATAGATTGTTCCTACTCACTCGATCCTGACAGAAGTAATTCAAGATGAGTGTTAATAAGAGATATGTCTATTCAGATCCTCTCTATCTGTTACACTCCACGATGACTGAAGAAGATCAAAATGAGGTGTGATAAGATGTCACATAACTAGTACTAGGATATTACTTATTAATGAATCTTAGTAATATTCTTGACTAGACATTCATTCTTTGTGAGCTAATATTATTTTAGGTTCATCACCCTCACTAAACAATTGTGAAGGGTGAATTGATTTAGCTTTAAGTTTACCTTTAAATATTTGAATTTGATAGATGTTGAGTTTTAAAATTTGATAATTTAGCCCTTTGGTTGAGATTAATTTTCAGCATGGCCATCATTGGGATGAAATTTTAGTTAAGAATATTTATATTTCATCAAAGTTTGGATGTATTTAGAAAGATAGAATTCCCTCTGATTAAGAATTTTTATCAAGTGCCTATCATTGAGGTGAAATTGATGTGGCCTAAAATATATATTTGTAGTTTATGGCATGAGAATTTAATTTTGAGAATTTATCCCTCTGGTTGAGATTTATCATCAATATGGCCATCATCAAGGATTTAATATAATTTGTATTTTTATTACCTAAATCTTATCAACATTTTTGGCCCAGCAATAAAAGATCAATTTCGATATCAACTTTGTGAATTATTACACAAGCGTTGAATTCAAAATTTTGCATCTTTAAAATGAATTTTCTTTAAAGAGGGTTTGAAGGCCTAATGTGAATTTAAAATCAAATATCTTTGTGGATTTTACAATCATGCATTCGCTTATTAATTCAAATCGTGTTGACTCTAGTCCTTTCAAGGAAGAGAATTAGACCTGAAATTTGAATTCAGGTTTAACCCATGTAGCAATCTTAGACCTCAAGTTTAGAAATTCAATTTGACGGTCGGAGCGCATGCAGATGCTCAACTTGAAAATATGATTTTAGTTTAGCTCTCTTTTAATCCCACACACCCTTCTTAAACTTTCATGTTTAAGCATTAAGCATGTTTGTTAAAGCACATGTCGTGGATTTAAATCTCCATTTTTTAAATGATGTTGAAGCACTTGCATACTTTCAATGCATTTGTATAATACAAATGCTTGTTTTTACTATACTGACACTTTTTGTGCATTCGCATGATGCAATTGTATGCCTTTTGGTGGTTTGCACAGCATATTCACACACTTTCAATTTACTAGCGCACTTTTCAGTGCACTTACAATACACTTGCATGCATTTCGGTGTATTTACACAGTGTATTCACAACATTTGAAATTGATTGCATGCAGTTGAATGCAATTGCATGATTTTCGGTGCAATCACACACTTTTTAGTGCCTTGGCTTGCTTCCCAAAGAAATAGCATACTTCTTGAGGCAATGATATTTCCTCCCCCCTAAACTATAAAATCTTTTTTTTAGTCATTCAGTTCAACTCCTGGTTCAACTCTGATCAAATCATTTAACATTGAACCTCTCATATTTCTAGTTTGATGTTCGATCCAATTTTCACAACCATGTATAAGATAGCCTATAATTTAGCAAAAACGAACCTATAATTTAAGAAATAAGAACGCTTTTTTAAATAATGGTGTCATTGAACCATAAAAAGACATCTTACTTTGGAAAGAGAATTTTTTGTAGCTATTGTGATGTGATTTTAGGAAAGAGTTTGTTCTCATAACATGGTGCAGTAATAAATATTTATCCTCAGAATTGAATAACAATAATCAAATAATTAATTGCCTAAGATAAGGTGGTAAATTTTGATACGCAAAAATGCTTGAAATATATGTTGTTACGAGAGAAATTAACATTTTTAGTTTAGTCAGATTTGATGTGCGTGTGACTAGTTCCATTAAGAATATTTCATAAAAGTTTTAAGAGAGTTTAGAAATCTATTATGTACTAATAATGAGATTTTTTACTTAATAGATAAAAAATTATTATAAAAATTTAGCTCATTATTAAATAGAATGTGTTATAATTTAAATTATTTTAATATTTAATTATTTTTATATTGAATTAAATTATTTGAATAGATATGAATTGAACCGGCTAGTTCATAAAAATTGGGACTGATTCATTAGTTGGTTGGTTGAACCTGGGGCTGGTTTTTCATTAGGACCGCACCAACCATATGACCGATTCATGGTTAAACTGGTCAAACCAGCCAATCCGATTTTCAAATTCATGATTCTATAATCAAGTATAATTTCTAACATTGTATTTGTCATCTATGTCATACCGACCATAAATCCTTTAGAATCTAACCTACAAGAACTTATATGTCAATTTATGTGAGCTCCAATACTTAGAACCTAATACTTAGAACCTAAAACTTCTTACGTCATATTAAATTCAACTCCTATCCTTCTTCGTTCCACTGGGCTCTCGCCATAGTTCTCCTCGCTCAACATAGCAAGCTATTACACTCGCCACATGTTAATGCTTGTATGTCACATCGCATGACAATCCCTCTAGATCACCACGAGGTGAACAAGGAAAAATATATATACACTACTACCACACCTTACCTATTATAACTTCTATTCTATGAAAATTTTGAATTGTTGGGGAGCACATTATAACATTCCCTAGCATGGGAGTAATTTCAATCAATAACCATCCATACATCTATAGAGCTATTAAAATCATTTCTAGATTCTAGGCTGATAATTTAAATTATATAAATTATAAATAGACATACCTGTCAAAATTCTACATATAACAATGGTGTACATCCAAAATATCAAAACCAGCACCTTATTTGGGTTCTACTTAATCAAATTTTTTATCTGAAATAATCTTTAACATAATAGGGTTTGATTTAAACTCAGTAAAATAAATAATTTAAGAACAAAAATAATTAACAAAAAATTTAATTAAGTTCGTATCTGATATCATATGTTACATGTAGTCTTCGTATAAGAAACATCTAATTTAATATCTAATGTTTTCGTAAACAAGATGTCTAATTAAAACGATTTCAGAGAAAATATTGAAGTTAAGGTATAGATCACATTTCATCTATAATAAATAAACTTCCAATGAATTACTTTTATTGTTTGCATTTCTTATATACAAGTCCTACTTTCGGTTTTAGAATAGATCATGTATATGGAAGTAGTTCATTTTGCTTTCGTAAGCTCGAAAGCTATATGATGATGACTCTGGCGGTCCCACTTTTGTTGCCCTAATTATACAGGTTAATTTACATCTCTTGCTAGGAAGACCCTTTGACCTTCAACTAGACTCGCCTTTGTCGTCCAACATGTACAATTCAACATCTTATTATTCTATCAACATACATAATTTTTCTGAAGCTACTTTCATAACATTTCATTGTTCGAACATTTTGTTGTATGCATCACATTTTTATTTTATAATTTTATGCATATATGTGATTCATAAAAGTGAAAGATGCATTCCCATTTCATAAAATAATGATCTTACCGCTTATGTCCTTGCCATTAAGAGACAACACAAGTCGGCTTTCGTCTCCTTAATTCCTATTCCTTTTTTGTTGTCTCCCTCTGCAAAAGTTCTTAAGGTTTTGATGGTTCCCCCAATTCAAACACCATTGTTGCCACCTATTTTTGACCTATCGCCTCGAAGATTGCTCGTACTCATATTAGTAAATAATGTGCCTCATGCTATTAGCACTTCTTATTCCTTCGCAAATGTTGAAAGTGGCTTGTTCTATTTATGATTGCATAGATATTCTTCCATCTATTACCCTTTATAGTTTCATCAAGACTTGATTCCATCTCAACCACTTTCTTTTTTCTATTGTAGGAAATTCTACTTAGGCCGCCCCAACCTAAATGTTACTTGCACATTCAAGTTAAATTTAAACTTGACTGGTGAATATTCAGTTGTACTCAGTGATCATCATCATATCATTATAAGACTATCATTAGAAGCAGATTATACATAACCTTTCTCGCAACAAACATATTATGTCAGTAGATATCATATGTGCATGCTGAAGTGGTCACCCCATTTTGACGTTGTAAGGGTAGGTTTTCTTCGGCTCTGTTTGTATTATTTTAACCAATTCATTTTATACACATCGGGGCAAATATTTGATAAACCTTTGCAAGTTGATGCTACTCCTGCTCTTCTTTTCCAGCCATCTATGGCAAAGTTTTAGGTGAAATGAAAGTTACTTCTCCGCTTGAAAAAGATATGTGAATTGGTTCACCACCTTATGAATATTGGCATAAAGTAGAATTTGAAAACATCCCCCATAGTAATCCTTGGGCACAGTTGCTCTTTATGCTTCAAGGTTCATCTAAAACTACAGAGATCAAGCATTCAAGCATAAGAGGTACATTCAAATGTTTAAATCCTTCACTCTACCACAATGGTTGCTGCTAATTCATCGATTTAAATTTGCACCTTGAATTTTAAATCGATGGACTTCCCTTTAGATTCTAAGCCTGATTTGTTGGCCCCTTTTAATCCTACAGAAAATGATCTCTAAATCATTTGCAAATAATATCATGAATATTGGTCCATTTAGTCTTAAGTTCTTCGTTTCCCTCCTATTTTTGAAGATATCAATGATCATAATTCACAGCTCTCTCTTGATTCTGATGGGATTCTTATGAGTAATGACACATTGATAGGGGGCTGTAAATTATGTTTACAGAATCAAGGTAAAATAAAAAAACCTATTACTACTCCCGTATTTTCACCAGGATTTAAGCAGGGTGGTCCAAATAATTGATTTTCTAGCTCTGTTAATACTTAAGCTTTCTATTATCTTTATTTTATCTTATATATTTTTCATGTCTCAGGAAATTCTTTGTCATAAATGTCTTCTTAAAAAAAGGAAGATCGAATAAATAAACTTTATTTCTTGGGGTATCTATTATATAGTTCATCTAACTATTTATAAAATTAATCTTTCGAACTATTTTATTATCCAACTTGGAAGCACAATGATACGGGAGGGGGCAATATGCCAAAGGCGATAAGGGCAATAGATTATGCACCCCTTGTGTGGCTCATTAAACCTATCATTACATATGTAAGAGGAGGAATTAAGGAAGGGATTAATTAGGAGATGTTTCTTAATTAAAAAGTGATAGTTTGTGGGCTGATTTGAAGGGGATTAATGAGGGGGATTAATGAGGAGATGTTTTCTAATAAAAAAGGGCAAATTTGGTGGCTGGTTTGGGGTCTGAATTGAAGGAGATTAATTAGAAGATACTTCCTAAGAGGGCTGATTTGGGAACTGAATTGAAGGAAATTAATTAAGAGATATTTCCTAATTGAATATAGCTGATTTGGGGGCTAATTTGAGAGGAAATTGGGGGATGGTTGTTTCGGAATTTATTGTTTTATTTTTTGCTATAAGTAGTAGGATTTATGTTATGTTTATATGGAGAATTTGAATTGAGTGTTGTGGTTTTTTTATTGTGAGGGATCATAGCGGCGTCTAGGATTTCGGAGAGAAGATCCTCTTCTCGAAAGAGGACCATTGTATCTTGATTTGTTCGTATTTGATTTTCTATCAATAAGAACATGTTTTTTGTTGAATCTCTTAGAGTTTATTGTTGTTTTTGATATCAAGGCGCATCAAATTAGTATCAGAACGGTGTCCTGGACCAAAATCACAATTTTCTTCACTATTTTTGCTGTGTACTTCCTTCCCGCGCCGATTTTTTGTTGTTTGAAGAACGTAGTTGCTCATTTTTCTTGTTTTTTGTGGTTTGGAACTTAGATTTATGAATGGGTGCAAAGAAGGTTGATGCGTTGGAAGGGGGAGTGGAGCAAATCAAATCTGGGATGAAGGAAATGTTTTCAACTCTGCAAAATCGGATGGAGAGCCGATTGGGAGGGATAGAAGAGATGATAAAGAAGCTCATGGAGATGCAATCCAGTCTCCCACCAGCAGTTTCAATTGCTAACCCTCAACACAATTTAACCAGGGTTCCCTGGGCCGAATCGAAGGGTAAGGAGATCAAACGAGAGGAGTTCGACGAGGCGAGTTTCTTCCATCAAGAACCACCCCCGAGGGCTCCGAGAAGGGGTGGATCAGGGTTTCCGAATGAAGGGACAGCAGGAAGAGAGTTCTATGGTAGGATTTATGGAGGAGGTAGTAGGGCGACCGACCACTATGGGAGGCTATTTGGGCAAAGAGAGTGGACAACCGGAGAGGGACATGGACAAGCCAACCCATGGGGATCGGGCCATGGGAAGCAGATGGAAGAAAGGTGGGATGACCACCCTCAATACATACAGGAAACTATCTACGGGAGGGAAAGTTGGCGTGGAGAAGCGGAGGTGAGGAAGTTGAAGTACTGGTGTTCAAAAGAGAAGGATGCACATAATTGGGTATACTGAGTGGAGAGCTATTTTACGGTGATTGCGTTAAGAGAGGAGGAGAAACTTACAACCACACGGTTATGTCTAGAGGGGAAAGCTCTCGCTTGGTTCCAAGTGAGAGAGGCAAGATACCCAATCCGTTCATGAGAGGAGTTTAAGGATTGCTTGTTGAAATGTTTCCAAGCCATTCGAGAAGGAGACCTACATGAGCAATCCCTTGCCTTGAAACAGGAGGGAACTGTATGGAGTACAGTGAGAGGTTTGAGTTGTTGTCAAGGAGGCTGAGGAAAATTTCAGAGGAAATATTGGAGAGAAATTTTATGAAGGGCCTCAAGCCCAACATACGAGCGGACCTTCGATTGTTGAGGGGTTGAAGGAGACGATGGAGCTTGCATAGATAGCAAAGGATAGAAGGCGGATGGAGAGAAGCAATAAGAGCAGGGTTGCGAGATGATTTTATAGAAGTACCTAAACTTCATTGGCACCAAGGACCCATATGGTATCATTTCAACGAGAGGCACCAAAGGAGAAGAGTGGAGGAGTTCTTCCCGGTCCTATTTTAGGCTCCTCATAAAGGCAAAGTTGTAGGACAAGAAAGTGAAATGTCTGTGTTTTCTCTGTGATGAGAAGTATGCATCAAGCCATCGATGCAAGGATCTCACATTCTAAGTCCTGGTTTGTGAGGAGCAAGAGACTGATAGCGAGGACCAGATAGAGGAAGCAGAAGAAGGAAGAGAGCATATGCATCTTGATGTGGCAGAAGTGTCCCTAAATTATATAGTGGGATTTACTCTAAATCACACCATGAATTGAAGGTGAGGTGACAGATCGGTAAGCAACCAGCAGGGATTTAGGTGGATAGTGGGGCTACTCATAACTTCATCTCCAACCAGAACGTGGACTAGTTGGGATTAAAGTTGGTGGATACAAGGAGCTTTTGAGTTATGATGGGAATGGGAAATGTAGAGAGGAATAGGGCGATTTGCAGGAGGTTGTTGTTAAAACTCCAAGGTATACAGATAGTGGAGGATTTTATCCCCTTGAGTTTGGGGAGCACTGATTTGATCTTAGGGATGAAGTGGTTACAGACGATCGGGAAAACGAAGGTGGATTTGAAATCTCTATGGAGATTAATGTAAAGGGGAAAAAAGTGGTACTACAGGGATATGTCAGCCTGTACACAACCATGGTCTACTTGGTGGAGTTGTAGAGCCTAGAGGAGTTCCAAGACTCAGAGCTGATGGAGGTCCCTAATTGTGTACAACAGCTTCTGCAGCAATTTTCTAAGATATTTCAGCAGCCTAATGGCTTACCGCCACCCCGAAAGCACAAGCTTGCCATTACCTTGAAGGAGAGAGCATCTCCTATAAGTGTCAAATCAAACTGGCACTCACAAATTTAAAATGATGAGATCGAGAAGCTCATCAGAGAGATGCTTGAGGTAAGAATTATCAGGGCCAGTGTGAGTCCTTTTTTCAGCCCCATGCCACTAGTAAGAAATAAGGAAATAAGTTGGAAGTTTTGCGTGGATTACCAAGCTCTGAACAAGGAAACACTATGCTGGACAAATTTCTTATCCATGTAATCGATGAGTTATTAGATGAGCTGTTTGGAGCGATCTTTTTCTTGAAAATTGACCTAAAGTTAGGATACCACCAGATAAGAATGAAGCCAAGGGATGTACACAAAATAGCTTTCAGGACTCATGAGAGTCACTATGAGTTTTTGGTGATGTCTTTTGGCCTCACCAATGCCCCAGCCACTTTTCAGTCTCTCATGAATTGGATTTTTCAGCCTTATCTTAGAAAGTGTCTTGGTATTTCTTATGACATTTTGATCTATATAGTCATACAGAGGCAGAGCATATGGGTCATCTGAAGCTGGTACTAGAGACATTGAAGGAGCACCAAGTATATGACAACCTGACAAAATTTTTGTTTGCACAACCACAGGTGGAGTACCTGGGATATATGGTGAGCAAAGCAAGGGTAGTAGCAGACCAGTTCAAGATTGAGGCTATGTTTGATTGGCCTTTACCTAAGAACCTGAGGGAGCTGAGAGGGTTCTTAGGCCTCACCGGGTATCACCGGATATGGCATGATAGCATGGTCATTGACTAAGCAGCTGAAGAAGGATAGCTTCAAGTGGAGGGAGGTGGCTACGCAGGCTTTCGAGCAGCTGAAGAAGGTGATGACTAGTGTACCAGTGTTAGCACTTCTCGACTTTAGCAGGCCATTTGTGGTGGAGATGGATTCTTCAGGATATGGTTGGGAGTTATGCTCACACAGGATCAATGACCTATTGCCTATTTCAATCAGGTGATCACAGTCAGGGCGAGACTCAAGTATGTGTACAAAAGGGAGATAATGGTTATTATCTTGGCTATTCAAAAATGGCGACCCTATTTGTTGGGGAAACTTTTCCTAGTCAAGACAGAACAAATGAGCCTAAAGTATTTGTTGGAACAACGAATGGTTACGGAGGAGCATCAACGATGGTTATCCAAGTTGCTTGGATATGACTTTGAGATACAGTACCGATCGGGCTTAGAAAACAATGCAGCAGACGCCTTATCCCGAACAGCCTCGATTAACAGCTTTGTCAGTAGCCATGCTTTTAGATTGGGAAGCTTTGAAATATGAGACTGAATAGGATGAAGGACTGAGGAAGATCAGATCCGATATGCTGCATAACCCAGATAGTCATCATGGTTACAGGTTAAGAGGAGTCCATCTAATGCATAAGGGAGATTTGTTCTACCGAGAGGATCAGGATACATTCCCACACTGTTACAAAAGTGATGTAGACAAAGGGGGGGGTCAACTCATGTCCAAAATAATACGAATTTTGGCTTCCCTTGAGTCTACTATTTGAGCTGAAATTTTAGCTCATTTATGAGCTGGACTTTAGTTCATTTATTGAACTAAGGGTTAGCTCATTATTAGCTAACATTTTAGTTCATTTATTATCTTACTTTTTATTAAATGTTATTTAGGGTTTTAAAGTCTTCTTTTATGATGTCTCTTGGGGTTCCAAAAAGGGTTGGAATCCCAAGTTAGGTGTTTTGTATTCCCATGCAGGACTCCTTGGTTTCCTCCATGGTTTCATTGCATTTGCCCCCTTGGATTCCGGCCGGCTGCTGGCTTCCCGTGCCTGGGCTCTTTCCGTGGTCGTGCCCCCTTGGTTCCCGCTCGGCCTCCTTGGCTCCCGCGGCTACCTCTTTGGTTTCTTGGCTTGGGATTTATTTTTAGGTGTTTTAATGTTATGATGTTTAGGTTCTTGTGATAATTAATGTTAGTGTCTCTCTGTATTCCCTTTCATACCTATATATATGGGGGATTTGTAATGTTTTGAAGAATGTTATGAAATGTTATTTTTGGAAAAGTTTTAACCTACGGGTTTGCTTTGGAAATCCTGCGGGCTCTTTCCACCATTCTTTCTCATCCCCTC